>NC_062221.1:115894909-116202587 GCF_902686445.1 Sciurus carolinensis | reverse complement strand
TGATTAGGTGTACTCAGACTGTAGTGATAAAACACTACAGACTGTATGGCTTTAACAACAGAAATTTACTTTCTTCCAGTTCTAAAAGTCAGAAATACGTGATTAGGATGCTAGCAAATTTGACTTCTGGTAAGGCTCTCTTATTTGATTCTCAATGAGTCCTCACATGACCTTTCTTCTGTGTACACACAGAACTTTCTGGTATCTCTTCTTATAAGGAAACTAATCATATTGGATTAGGGCCCCAACCTTAGACCCTCTTTTAACCTCAATTATTTCATAGTGGTCCTATCTCCAAATACAGCCATATTAGTGGTTAGGGTTTCAACATGTGAATTTTGAGGACACACTAGAATTTATTCCTAAGTGTCAGATAGAGATGAAATTGCATGATTTGTCTTCATGTAGTTTCTGACTAAAACAAGAAAACACTCATAAGACTATCATAGGAGAATATAAAACAAGAGAAGAAAAACAGCCAGTACTGAACCCTGAGATATTATAAATTAATGAATGGTTATTGGAAGGACTGTCCCTGAAAAGAAGACAGGAAGGAGAAAGCTATAATGAAAACCACAAGCCTGGAACCGAGGCAGAAAATGTTCAATACTTATGAAAGCCAAGAAATGTTGTCTCTCTCTCACACACACACAATCAGTTTGTGTTCAGTGAAACAGAAATGACCTTAGCTATAGATGTTTCAGGAAAAAAAAGGAGAGATGGAAGACAGACTCAGTTGAAAAAACAGTGAAAAAAAAAAAACTTACCTGTGAAAGAGAGAAGAGATACAGGAAAAAGCTTTGAAGTTTAGACAGAATTTATGTCATATTTTAAAAACGATGGTATAGGCAGAGTACAGAGAATTTTTAGGGCAGTGAAAATATTCTATATGAGACTATAGTGGTGGATACATGTCCTCATGTATTTGTCAAAACCTATGGAATATACAACACCAAGAGTAAACCCTGTGTGAGTAATGATGTGCCCATGAAAGTCCATGACTAAAGTAAAAACCACTCTGGTGCAGAATGTTCAGTGTCAAAATCTCTAAACGTGTGAGGTCATGGGTATATAGTATGTGAGAATTGTGTATATTTTGCTCAATTTTGCTATGAACTTAAAACTGCTTTAAAAAATAAAGTCTACACACTGAGGTTGGACACTGTCGCTGAGCCTGGACCCCAATCCCGAGGTAGACGCCAGCGCTGAGCACCCCAGCCTGCCCCCACACGGAGGATGGAGGCCGATATCTGAGCCTGCCTGCCAGCCCTGCTACTGCTAAAGGACACTGCGCCTGTCTCTGTGCTGACTCATCACACCCTAGCGGGGGCTCCCCAGCTTCTTTGGAGGCTGGCTGCAGGCATTTTGAATTATTCCTGAGGGTGTGGCCATCATCATTGGAAGGGCAGCTCCCTTCCTGAGACATGTACAGGAGACTGGAGGCCCTTTGACAGGTACCTCTATTTACTCACTTACATCCTACACCCTTCCCAATCCTCTTGTTCACAAATAGAAATACTGTAAATAGTAATTGAACTGATCCTGTTCATTATAATTATGTTAATGTCTTTATAGGGGCTATCTGGTTCAGGGCTGAATTTTCTCTGTATTGGTTGCAACTGGTATTGATCTCCCCTTCAAAGGAGAGGTAGTGGAAAACTACAGGGATCATAATAAGTCTGCAAGGGGGGAAACTTCAGTATTTCTGATCTTCACTGCTAGAGGGGAATATATAGAAACAATATGAAAAAACAGGGGAAGAAAGTGTCCCTAACAAACCAAGATGCTATTGTGATAGAATCCAATAACAATATGGCAGTAGAAATGACAGAAAGAGTTTAGAATCTGCATGACTAAAATGATCCGTGAAGCAAAAGATGAGATAAGAGAGCAAATGCAGGCAATGCATGACCATTCCAGTGAACAGTTGAAAGAGCAAATGCAGGAAGCAAAAGAACACTTCAATAAAGAGATAGAGATTCTGGAAAACAAGCAAACAAACAGAAATACTTGAAATGAAAGAAACAATAAGCCAAATTAAAAACTCAATAGAAAACATCACCAACAGAATAGACCACATGGAAGACAGAATCTCAGACAATGAAGACAAAATATTTAGTCTTGAAAATAAAGTTGAACAAACTGAGAAGATGTTAAGAAGTCATGAACAGAAACTCCAAAAATTATGGGATATCATGAAAAGATCAAATTTAAGAATTATTGGGATTGAGGAGGGCACAGAGATACAAACCAAAGGTCTGAGTAGAAAAAGTGAAACCGGAGGTATCACAATACCAAACTTTATACTACAGAGAAAGAGTAATAAAAACTGCATGATATTGGAACCAAAATAGACAGACAGACCAATGGTACAGAGTAGAAGACACAGAGACAAAACCACACAAATATAGTCACCTCATACTAGACAAAGGAGCCAAAAACATACAATGGAGAAAAGATAACCTGTTCAACAAATGGTGCTGGCAAAACTGGAAATCCTTATGCAGTAAAATAAAATTAAACCTCTATCTCTCACCCTGCACAAAACTCAACTCAAAATGGATCAAAGACATAGGAATTAGACCAGAGACCCTGCACCTAATAAAAGACAGAATATGCCCAAATCTTCATCATGTTGGCTTAGGATCAGACTTCCTCAACAAGACTCCCAAAGCACAAGAAATCAAAGCAAGAATCAATAAATGGGATGAACTCAAACTAAAAATCTTTTTCTCAGCAAAGGACACAATCAAGAATGTGAAGAGAGAACCTACAGAGTGGGAGAAAATCTTTGTCACACGCACTTCAGATAGAGCACTTATCTCCAAAATTTATAAAGAACTTACAAAATTTATACCAAAAATACAAAGAACCCAATCAATAAATGGGTCAAGGAACTGAATAGACACTTTACAGAAGAAGACATACAGGCAATTAATAAATATATGAAAAAGTGTTCAACATCTCTAGTAATTAGAGAAATGCAAATTAAAACAACTCTAAGATTTCATCTTACTCCATTTAGAATGGCTATTATTAAGAACACAAACAATAATAGATGTTGGCATGGATGTGGGGAAAAAGGCACACTTTGACATTGCTGGTGGAGTTGCAAATTAGTGCAGTCACTCTGGAAAGCAGTGTGGAGAATCCTCAGAAAACTTGGAATGGACCCACCTTTTGACCCAGTTATCCCACTCCTCGGTTTATACCCAAAGGACTTAAAATCAGCATACTACATTAAAACAGCCACATCAATATTTATAGCAGCTCAGTTTACATTAACTAGATTGTGGAACCAACCTAGATACCCTTCAACAGATGAATGGATGAAGAAACTGTGGTATATATACACAATGGAATATTATTCAGCCATAAAGAAGAATAATATTACAACATTTGCAAATAAATGGATGGAATTGGAGAATATCATGCTAAGTGAAATAAGCCAATCCCAAAAAACCAAAGGCTGAATGTTTTCCCTGAGAAGTGGAGAATGATATATAATGGGGGTGGGGGGTGGGGAGGGAGAGAAGAATGGGGAAACTTTAGATTATATAGAAGGAAATGAGAGGGAGTGGGGTATGAAAAATGGTGGAATGAGACAGACATCATTACCCTATGTACATGTATGATTACACAAATGGTATGAATCTACATTTTGTACAATCATAGAAATGAAATGATGTACCCCATTTGTGTACAGTGAATCAAAATGCAGTCTGTAAAAAACTGAAAGATAAATAAAAAGAAATAAATAAATATATTTTTAAAATGGGACATATCACTTGAGAAAGAGACAGAGTAAGGAGAAAGGGATTAAATATACCTAAGAGGGTATAGGTATTTTTTATGGAAAATGGGAGGATTAAATAATTCTAAGTTCTGAATTTTAAAGGCAAAAAACACCAAGCACCTTTATCCACTCTACTCCCAAAATGCTGAGAGCCAGGTCTTACCCTGCAAGGATTCAATTAAAGAAAAATTTCCTGATGAATTTGACACAATTAGATTATGTGCATTTATAAGTATACCACAGTGAATGCTACCCTTACTTATGTATCTTTGTATGTATAAATACACACACACACACAAAGCACCAATAAAAGATAAAGAAATAAATGAGTGAAAGGAAAACTAGTAGAGGAGAGGAGGGAGAATAGGGGAGGGAGGAAGGGAGAGAAAAAGGGTAAACTGGGAACTGAAATGGAGTAAATTGAATTCTGTGCATTATGATTTTGTCAAAATGAACCCAACTATTAGGTATAAATACAATGCACTAATAAAAGAAAAACTTAGTTAAGAAACGGGTAATTTCCTGGAGGCTATAATTTGCTTATGAGGAAATGCCTCAAGATTCTGACATGGAAGCTTCTTGACCCATATCACCCATAGTCACATTCTACATTGAGGGCTCCACCTAAAATTTAGAACTTATAATCTGCTTTTTCATTTTCCTTCCAAACTATGAGCAGAAATACTAAACATCTAGGGACAACTTCTAAGATGAAATATTGAAAAAAAAAAAAAAGCAACAAATGGAGGAAAAAATGAAATAGCTTAGAGGAAAAATCATAAAGACAAAACTATAAAATATCTACCACCAATATACTCAGGAAAAAATGGAGAAAATATTTTATTCATGAAATCACTAAAAACATGATAACAAGAAGGAAAACACAATAGCAGGGATGAAAGATAGAAATTCTCCCACAAGGAGGACAAAAAGTTAGACAATAAGTAGGAGAAAAAATAATAGAGAATGGTGAATCATCTAGGTAATAGAGATCCATTTAAAAAAAAAAAAAGCAGGAATTAACTAATTATTGAGTGCAAGAAATTTTTCCAAAATTGAAGAACATGAGTTTTTGGATTATAAAACCTCATAGAATAAAGCCCCTCTCAAATAACAATAATGATAATAAATAATGATGAAACTAGGAGAATGCCAAGAAACTTCTTTGTAAAATTTCAGAAAAGATTCTATGAATCTACATTGTGTATAACCATAGAAACAAAATGATGTACCCCATTTGTGTACAATGAATCAAAATGCAGTTCGTAAAAAATTAAAAGCTAAATAAAAAAATAATAATAAAATTTAAAAATTCTACAAATTTCAATAGAAAAATCAATCAATTGCTCAAATGACCTACACCAATAAAATTAGAAAGGATTTTAGAATAGCAACAATAAAAGCTATAGACACTAATACATGTTTTCAAAATTCTGAAGGTTAATGGTCCACCAACCAGATTTCTATATTCCTCAAAAAAATCAGAAAAATAAAAATTTTGAATTTAAAAATTTCAGGCATGAGAGATCTTAAAAATTTACTCTCATGCACTCTTTATCAAAAGTAACCAGAAGGAAAAAAACCTATGAAAGAAGAAGTTATGGGAGCAAGAACTTCAGAACAGCAGAGAAAGCAAAGACACTCCATAAAAGATGGTAAGAAAGACCCCAAGATATCAGTTTAACATCCAGCAGAAAAAGCAAACATTTAATTTGGAACAGTATAACAAAAGAGATAAAAAATGGATGTTATTATATTACCATCATACTATCTATCATTTTAACCTGAAGACAGGATGACCAGGTAACTCAGACTTAAGAGTACTTTCTGCACTAGGATGAACATATTCTATAAGATTCCTACTTTCCCCTGACGTTCTGCTTCCATATAATGATTATAGACACATTTTACTACACCCTAGTATTCGCTAGTATTTTACTTTCCTGGAGACCTGCAGATAAGTCTTTATGAATTCAAGAGCAGGAAGTACAGAGTGGCTATTTGCTCTGACCACAATTTTTCATATGTAAGGACCTGGTCCATGCTACAGGTCTGCCAGCCACCCTGACAGGGGTGATCCCTCTGTTTATCACATTTTACTTATGACCCTTGCCTAATAATTTCCCAGAGAGAGATCTTTATAAATCTCAAGGAAGTTCAAGCCTGGAGACCATGAACCAGAAACCCCATCTGACATAGCTATTGCTAGGCCTCCTGTACTCATGGAAGATTTCCTCTTCCTTATACAGATCTGTACTTTCTACTCAGTTTTCAAAACTGGAAGGCAAGGAAATAATATACAAAATCAGGATATCGATCAACTCAGAGGTGGGACAGAGTGGAGAGGCAACTGAAGATAATTGCCAGTTTGTAAATCAAATAGTGAGGCATATGATTGTGTTGGGTAACAGCAATGAGCAGTGGAATGCAAGAAAATATCATGGCAGATCACAGGTTTTCTTTAAGTTACTTTGAAAGTTTTCTTTAAATTACTTCCAAGGCAAATGGATAATCAAATAACTTATAGAAAAACAATAGGTGCACAAACTTGAATGAATAGATAAAAATAAAGAGAGCCAATCAAGAAATACATTAAGAGAGTTGGTGCTGTAGCTCAGTGGTAGAGTGCTTGCCTTGCACATGTGAGGCACTGGGTTTGATCCTTAGAACCACATAAAAAATAAATAAATAAAGATATTGTGTTGATCTGCCACTAAAAAAAAAAATTTTTTTAAATAAAAGAAATATGTTAAGAAAGAAAGATTAATGGTCCTGTTAACAGAGTCAAGTGAGGACATCGTAAAACTAGGGTTTATGGCTACAGGTTTCTCGATATATTTCAGAAGAGAAATTTCTTTAGCAGTGCAAGCACACTTAGGTAACTTCTGTCAGCCACTCACCCCATTACCCACATTAACATAAGATTGACATGTAAGTGAAGGTCCCCTGAATAGGATGGTCACTATGACAGTTCTGGAAAGGACCAACTAGGATCCAAAACTCCACCGCCTGATGTGAAGGAGGAGTCGCACAGCTGATTGGCAAAGACTGCCTAAAGTGGTCTTCAATTCTCAAGGCAAACATCAAACAGTAATACACTGGGAAGCAGCATTATTTCCTTTGTTGTTCTCTGCTTAGAGACAACCCACTCTTTCTCAAGAGCACTCTCTACTTGAATCTTACTTTACTTTCACTTACCATAAAGTTCTCTTGCATGACTTTTGGTGTCTGACTTTAAATTTTCTTTCATTGGAACAAAAGAACAGAGGTCTGGAGCTTTAGCTCTCCACTCTCTTGTGACAGGTGGGTTTATTTTTCTGAGTCTTTATTATTATAAACCCTCTATATAAACTCTTCAGTATGAATTACATATTCACCAAATAACAAGTACAAAATGACAAAAGAGAACAATCTGAGAAAATTGAAAGAAAGAGGAGAGAAAGGTGGGAAGAAAAGCTAGGAGCAATCATTTATTGGTAAGTGTTATTAAAATGATAGGTTTTAGAATCCAAACTAAAGAGGGAGAAAGTAAATCAGAAAGAGGGCTGATGGGCCATGAATTCGGTGAGGAATGGACTACCACTCTCACTGAATTTGGAATATGGTCATACAGTGGCACTGAACAAACTAACTGGAAGAGCAGAGGCTTGCTGTCTAAGTCTTGAATGAGTGGAGTAAGAAATTGAATTTGACGAGATTTCCTTCTTTCCAAAGGTTGAATAGTATTTCATTGTGTATAACATCATGTGTCATCTCCAAACCAGTATCCATTAAACATGGATAATGTCCTAAAGTCAAAAAATAATGATATAATCACAAGGAAAATTTTTTTATTTAAAAAAATTGTAGGATTTATATTTGAATTTGATATTCTATTAAAACAGCTCTCCTGTCACACCACTTATTGGTTAGATTGTTTAAATTCTCTGTCTCTGATCTCTTTCTCTCTTTAGGTAGATATGCACATGCAGATAAAGATGTATAACAAAGTTACTGCAGTTTTGAGCACCAAAAAACACAAAGAAAACAACCTCATACCAGCTAATACTAGTATAATCATACTCACAACTTTACATTTTCATCATCCACACACATATATATACACACACACACAATACACACGTGTGTGATGTGATATGTGTGCAATTTTATGTATGTATGTACCATAAGTGATACATATGTCATATGTGTTACATCACACATATGTATGTATTATGTATTATATATATGTATTATTATATGTATTATATGATATAGAGAAATACAGATAGAAATGATACAGATATTATCAGTATTAAAGATATGTGGCTATGAGTCTAGTTACCAGAGACAGGCTGATATGAGGCTACTTTCATCTTTAAGATTTTTAGTTCTCAGAATTGCAATAATATTGAAAGCAATCTATTGCTGCCTGCACAATTCTTTCTCTGTGTCACTGATTTCACTTCTTTCAAATTAAACAGAAGACTATTGTCCAAAACAAATATTCGAAAGTGAATATAGGCAAATAGATCTCCTAATTTTCCCCCTAAAACATGCTACTGTTGATTTGCGTTTGTAAGACTACTTAAGAGTTTAATATCATCAGTGACCAAATAGAATCTCATGAAATATTAACATCATTTGCAGTGAAGTCACTATAAAATTTTGTTCTTCTAGCCACCACAAATTAATCAGTGTCAGAATAGATCAGTATTTTAATGGAAATCAAAAACTGTTTTGGCTACTGCTGGCTTTGGCAATTCTTTGGGCAACAAAATGTCTTCTGAGGTCAATACAGAACGTCTGCATCAGCATTTCAATAAATAATACTTTAGGTTAGCAATGCCAATATCAATGATGTAAAGATCCCATGGTTCTTGGCAAGAGAAAAGATATTTACCCTTATTCACCAGAATTTACTTACTTTACATTATTACATTCTTCCTCTTCCAATACCTTTAGCTGTCCATAATTGTTTTCATTTGCTTATCGAATAGTCTCTCTTTGTTTTTTTTTATCATTTTTTTTTATTATTATTGTATACAAATGGGATACATGTTCTTTCTCTATTTGTACATGGAGTCAAGGCATACCATTTGTGTAATCATACGTTTACATAGGACAATGATGTTTGATTAATTATTTTTTCCCTTCCCCCCCACCCCTCCCACCCCTCTTTCCCCTCTATACAGTCCTTCTTTCCTTCATTCTTACCACACTCCTTATCCCTAACCCTAAACCTAACCCTAAACCTAATGCTAACCCTTCCCACCCCCCAATATATGTCCTCATCTGCTTATCAGCGAGATCATTCATCCTTTATTTTTTTGAGATTGGCTTATCTCACGTAGCATGATATTCTCCAATTTCATCCATTTGCCTGCAAATGCCATAATTTTATCATTCTTCATTGCAGAGTAATATTCCATTGTATATATATGCCACAGTTTCTTTATCCATTCATCAACTGAAGGGCATCTAGGTTGGTTCCACAATCTGGCTATGGTGAATTGAGCAGCAATGAACATTGATGTGGCTGTATCTCTGTAGTATGCTGATTTTAAGTCCTTTGGGTATAGGCCAAGGAGTGGGATAGCTGGGTCAAATGGCGTTTCCATTCCGAGCTTTCTGAGGAATCTCCATACTGCTTTCCAGAGTGGCTGCACTAATTTGCAACCCCACCAGCAATGTATGAGTGTTCCTTTTTCACCACATCCTCGCCAACACCCATTGTTGCTTGTGTTCTTCATAATCGCCATTCTAATTGGGGTGAGATGAAATCTTAGGGTGGTTTTGATTTGCATTTCCCTTATTACTAGGGATGTTGAACATTTTTTCATATATCTGTTGATTGCTTGTACATCTTCTTCTGTGAAGTGTCTGTTCATTTCCTTAGCCCATTTGTTGATTGGATTATTTGTATTCTTCGTGTAGAATTTTTTGAGTACTTTATAGATTCTGGAAATTAGCGCTCTATCTGAAGTATGGTTGGCAAAGATATTCTCCCACTCTGTAGGCTCTCTCTTCACATTGCTGATAGTTTCCTTTGCTGAGAGAAAGCTTTTTAGTTTGAATCTATCCCAGTTGTTGATTCTTGCTTTTATTTCTTGTGCTATGGGAGTCCTGTTAAGGAAGTCTGATCCTAAGCCAACAAGTTGAAGATTTGGACCTACTTTTTCTTCTATAAGATGCAGGGTCTCTGGTCTGATTCCGAGGTCCTTGATCCATTTTGAGTTGAGTTTTGTGTAGGGTGAGAGATAGGGGTTTAATTTCATTCTGTTGCATATGGTTTTCCAGTTTTCCCAGCACCATTTGTTGAAGAGGCTATCTTTTCTCCATTGCATATTTTTGGACCCTTTGTCTAGTATGAGAAAATTGTATTTATTTCGGTTTGTGTCCATGTCCTCTATTCTGTACCATTGATCTACCTGTCTATTTTGGTTCCAATACCATGCGGTTTTTGTTACTATTGCTTTGTAGTAGAGTTGAAGATCTGGTATTGCAATACCCCCTGCTTCATTCTTGCTACTTAGGATTGCTTTAGCTATTCTAGGTTTTCTTTTTCTTCCAGATGAAGTTCATAATTGCTTGCTCTATTTCTGCAAGGTACATCATTGGGATTTTAATTGGAATTGCATTGAATCTGTATAAGCACTTTAGGTAGTATAGCCATTTTGACAATATTAATTCTGCCTATCCAGGAACATGGGAGATCTTTCCATCTTCTAAGGTTTTCTTTAATTTCTTTCTTTAGTGTTCTGTAGTTCTCATTGTAGAGGTCTTTCACCTCTTTTGTGAGATTGATTCCCAAGTATTTTATTTTTTTCGATGCTATTGTGAATGGGGTAGTTTTCCTAAATTCTCTTTCTGAGGATTCAACAAAATGCATTATGTACAAAAATGCATTGGATTTATGAGCATTGATCTTGTAACCTGCTACTTTACTGAATTCACTTATGAGTTCTAAAAGTTTTCTGGTGGAATTTCCAGGTTCCTCTAAATATATAATCATGTCGTCAGCGAACAGGGATAGTTTGAGTTCTTCTTTTCCAATTCGTATCCCTTTAATTTCTTTGGTTTGTCTAATTGCTCTGGCTAGAGTCTCAAAGACGATGTTGAATAGAAGTAGTGAAAGAGGGCATCCCTACCTTGTTCCAGTTTTTAGGGGGAACGCTTTCAGTTTTTCACCATTTACAATGATATTGGCCATGGGCTTAGCGTAGATTGCCTTTATAATGTTAAGGAATGTTCCCACTACCCCCATTTTTTCTAGTGTTTTGAGCATGAAGGGATGCTGTATTTTATCAAATGCTTTTTCTGCATCTATTGAAATAATCATGTGATTCTTAACTTTAAGTCTGTTGATATGGTGAATGACATTTATTGATTTCCGAATGTTGAACCAACCTTGCATCCCTGGGATAAAACCCACTTGATCATGGTGCACTATCTTTTTAATATATTTTTGTATGTGATTTGCTAAAATTTTGTTGAGAATTTTTGCGTCGATGTTCATTAAGGATATTGGTCTGAAATTTTCTTTCCTCGATGTGTCTCTGTCTGGTTTAGGTATCAGGGTGATATTGGCTTCATAGAACGAGTTTGGGAGGGTTCCCTCCTCTTCTATTTCATGGAATACTTTGAGGAGTATTGGAATGAGCTCTTCTTTAAAGGTTTTGTAGAACTCGGCTGAGAACCCATCTGGTACCTGGACTTTTCTTTGTTGGTAGGCTTTTGATGACTTCTTCTATTTCATTGCTTGAAATTGGTTTATTTAAGTTGTGTATGGCCTCCCCGTTCAGTTTAGGTAATTCATATGTCTCTAGAAATTTGTTGATGTCTTCGAGGCTTTCTGTTTTGTTGGAGTATAGATTTTCAAAATAGCTTCTAATTATGTTTTGTATTTCACTCGTGTCTGTTGTGATGTTTCCTTGTTCATTCCGAATTTTAGTAATTTGAGTTTTCTCCCTCTTTCTCTTTGCTAGTGTAGCTAAGGGTTTATCAATTTTGTTTATTTTTTCAAAGAACCAACTGTTTGTTAATTTTTCCAATTGTTTCTTTTGTTTCAATTTCGTTGATTTCGGCTCTGATTTTAACTATTTCCTGTCTTCTACTACTTTTGGTATTGGTCTGCTCTTCTTTTTCTAGGGCTTTGAGCTGTAGTGTTAAGACGTTTATTTGTTGATTTCTACTTCTTTTTTTGAATGCGCCCCATGAAATAAATCTTCCTCTAAGTACTGCTTTCATAGTGTCCCAGAGATTTTGATATGATGTGTCTTTGTTCTCGTTTACTTCTAAGAATTTTTTATTTCCCTCCTGATGTCTTCTGTTATCCATTCATCATACAATAGTGTATTATTTAATCTCCAGGTATTGGAGAAGTTTCTGTTTTTCATTCTATCATTTATTTCTAATTTCAATCCATTATGATCTGATAGAGTACAAGGTAGTATCTCTATCTTCTTGTATTTGCTAACAGTAGCTTTGTGGCATAAAATATGGTCTATTTTAGAGAAGGATCCATGTGCTGCTGAGAAGAAAGTGTATTCGTTCTTTGTTGGATGGTATATTCTATATATGTCTGTTAAGTCTAAATTGCTGATTGTGTTATTGAGATCTATGGTTTCTTTATTCAATTTTTGTTTGGACGATCTATCCAGTGGTGAAAGAGGTGTGTTAAAATCACCTAGTATTATTGTGTTGTGGTCTATTTGATTTCTGGAATGAAGAAGGATTTGTTTGATGTACGTGGATGAGCCAATGTTCGGGGCATAGATATTTATGATTGTTATGTCTTGCTGATTTATACTTCCCTTAAGCAGCATGTAATGTCCTTCTTTATCCCTTCTGACTAGTTTTGGCTTGAAGTCCACATTATCTGAAATGAGAATGAATACTCCAGCTTTTTTGCTGTGTCCGTGTGCATGGTATGTTTTTCCCCATCCTTTCACCTTTAGTCTATGGGTATCTCTTTCTATGAGATGAGTCTCTTGCAGGCAGCATATTGTTGGATTTTTCTTTTTAATCCAATCTGCCAGTCTGTGTCTTTTGATTGACAAGTTCAGGCCATTAACATTCAGGGTTATTATTGTGATATGATTTGTATTCCCAGTCATTTGACTCATATTTGTTTTTGACATGATTTGGTTTCTCCTGTATTTGGCTATTCCTTTAGGCTAGCGCCTCCTGTTGCTGATTTGCATCAGTTGTTTTTCATCTCTTCCTCATGGAATATTTTGCTGAGAATGTTCTGTAATGCTGGCTTTCTTTTTGTAAATTCTTTTAGCTTTTGTTTATCATGGAAGGATCTTATTTCATCGTCAAATTTGAAGGTAAGTTTTGCTGGGTATAAGATTCTTGGTTGGCATCCATTTTCTTTCAGGGCTTGGTAAATGTTGTTCCAGGCCTTTCTAGCTTTTAGGGTCTGGATTGAAAAATCTGCTGATATTCTTATTGGTTTCCCTCTGAATGTAATTTGATTCTTTTCTCTCACAGCCTTTAAAATTCTGTCTTTATTTTGTATGTTAGGTATCTTCATAATAATGTGCCTTTGTGTGGGTCTGTTGTAATTTTGTATATTTGGAGTCCTATAAGCCTCTTGTACTTGGTTTTCCATTTCATTCTTCAGATTTGGGAAATTTTCTGATATTATTTCATTGAATAGATTGTTCATTCCTTTGGTTTGTTTCTCTAAGCCTTTCTCAATCCCAATAATTCTCAAATTTGGCCTTTTCATGATATCCCATAATTCTTGTAGATTCTGTTCATGATTTCTTACCATCTTCTCTGTTTGGCCAACTTTGTTTTCAAGATTAAATATTTGTCTTCAATGTCTGAGGTTCTGTCTTCCAGGTGTTCTATCCTATTGGTTATGCTTTCTATGGAGTTTTTAACTTGGTTTATTGTTTCCTTCATTTGAAGTATTTCAGTTTGTTTTTTTTTTCAGTATCTCTAACTCTTTATTGAAATGATCTCTTGCTTCCCGTATTTGCTCTTTTAACTGTTGATTGGTGTGATCATTCAATGCCTGCATTTGCTCTTTCATCTCCTCATTTGCTTCTCTGATTGTTTTAATTATGTACATTCTGAAGTCCCTTTCTGACATTTCTTCTGCTGTGCTGTCATTGGGTTTTATTGATGTAGTATCTAGGTTTGTTTGGGACATTTTCTTCCCTTGTTTTCTCATATTGGTCAGATGTCAGTGGGAATCTGAGATATTGCAGATTTCCTCTCTTGGCTCATAGTGTCCCGGTAGATTTCCAGTGTATCACCTCCCAGCCTTCAGTAGCCTGAAGTCTTGGAGGAACTTGATAATGCAGTGCTTCCGAAGAAAGCTGCCCCTAGCTCCTACTGGTTCCAGGGCTTGGAGCTGGCTTTGTGCGGAAAGGCTCTCACTGGGGGCCTGTACCGTGCAGCTGGCCGTGTGGGGGGAGCCCACCACCAGAGTGTGGAAGGCTACCTTGGGAAGACTCTAGTTGCCCTACCCTGCTATGATAACCCCACCCCTATCTGTGCCTGGCGCCCTGGCCAAGTTTCGCCCAGTGGGGGAGACTCACCCCGTGACTCTATTTTTGTCCAAGTCTCTCGATGACTCCCCTTCTTGAGTCCTGGGGTCTGGAGCGACTGGAGATGCAGTCACCCTCTAGGTCACCATCTTGGATCGCCCGGTGGAAAGAGCCTGCGGCCGGAGTGGGCAGAGCCGCCTGAAGAAGTCTCTGGCTGCCCTGCCCTGATCCCAGATGCTGCTTGGGGATCGAAGCTCTCCGTTGGCTCAGGGACTTGTGGCTGTCTCTTTGTAGAAAAGCTCTCACTGGGTGGTCTGTTCCAAGAAGCTAGCCTTGAAAGGCACCTCCCACCGCAGGTGTCCAGGCTGCCTGGGGAGGTCGCTGGCTGCCCTGTCCTGGTCCCTGAAGCTGCTTGCGGGCCAGAGTATGCTGCGCTGGCTCCGGGACTTGGAGCTTGTTCTGATCAGAAAGGCTCTCAGTAGGGGGCCTGCTCCGAGAACCTGGAGAAGCTGGCTGTGTGGGAGGGGCCCAGCACCGGAGTGCGCAGGGCTGCCTGTGGATGACTCTAGCTGCCCTGCCCTGCTCCGATAAGCCACCTCTATCTGGGCCTGCCACCCGGGCCGAACTTTACCCAGTGGGCAGACTCACCCGTGGCTCTATTTTGGTCCGAGTCTCTCAATGCCTCCCCTTCTTAACTCCTGGGTTCTGGAGCGACTGGGGATGCAGTCCCCCTCTAGTCCGCCATCTTGGATCGCGCCATAGTCTCTCTTTGTATATATATATATATATATATATATATATATATATATATATATGCAAGCAGTTCTCTTCAACCTGGAGAGTGTTGGCAATAAGGTACATGAGGTACACTAGGCTGTGCTAAACAGAATCAATACCAATCGAAGAACACAAAATGTTTGAGTGGAAGCTTGGGACACCCAACCTGTTTTAATCCTAGCGAACTCTCACTTGCAAACCATCTTTTGATCTACGGCAAAACTACCCAACAAAAACTGATTTCTAGTTAATACTCCCAACAAAGTACAGGTTTTGTACTTTTAACAAAGGAACTACACATTTTGTTATTTACCAAAGTAAGAGATCAGCCTATAAAACATAGCCTCACGGAGTTGAGAGGCACTAGTATAGAAAACAAAATCCCTGGATTCTATCTGTAGTTTTTCCAATAACCAGCTGTGTGCTGGCTGCACTCCATTGATGTGCATCTCAGTTTCCTCATCTGTAAAAGGAAGAGAAATAGGGGGGAAAGGATTTTTTATAAAAATATGCTTAAACCATCCTATAAAAACAGTCACTACTTTCAGGAAATACCCTACTGATTATCACTGTCCTGATGGTGAGTAAAAGCAGAGTAACCCTTAGCATATACAAATACCAAGATTTCTACTGATCAATTTAGTGATGAACTTCTCCTAGTAAACCTTACTTTCTTCCTGGGAGCAATTTAAAGCCTGAAAATATAGTTCTTCCTGTCAAACAAGCTTTCAGAGAAGTCCTTCCACAAAAAGCTAGACTATTTTTCCCCATCATCTTTAAAATTATATTCAAGTATTTATCAAGTCTATATAAAATGCTCAGTAGTATGTTCTGCCTCTCATGTCCATGTTTTATGCATATTAAACTCTATTTTCTTGCCTAAACTTTTTTCATTAAAAAAATGTTTCCATAACTATGAAACATTTAAAAGTAACACAATGATCTTTCTTAACATCAAAATACAAGATTCTTTTTATAAGGCTCCAGTAGTTTGAGGTAAGCCACATGATTTATTTTCTTCAGCAATGGCAAACTTTTTATCATCCTATCATTCTGCTTAGAGCATTAAATATTTAAGAAACTGTTAACAAAGTCTTAACTAAATCACTAAATCACTAAAGCAAGAGGAGCCAACCATTTCTTAAAATCTCTGCCAAATTTACAATTTGCAAAGTCACATTAAAGCATTTTTCTTGGCACTTTCATTTAAGTTCTAAAATCTCTTTTATTACACTTCTGAAACTTAGCGTGGTTTCAAAAAACTTGACATTGCCCCTCTAAGAGTTATTTAATAACAGCATCATCAAGTTAAATAGGAAAACAAATGTGAAACCCCTTGAATGATCCAGAATCGATGTTACCTAAAAATGACCAACATCTATTATGCAGAAAAAAAGGACAACATCATACCTAATACTTTAGTCAAACTCTAATTTAAAAGCAAATTATTCTAGTTGACAGATACTGTCCAAATTATGGACCACTAATGTTCCTTAGTAAATAAATGTATTTTTATTCCAACTTCATATACTTTTTATATTTTCATTTCCATAATGTGCTCCTACTTAACTCTACACCTTTCTAGAAGAACCTAATGGGCACCTCAAAGTCAACATGACCAAGGCTACCCTCTTGGATATTTTCAATCCTTCTCCCTATATGTAAGTTTTCCTCCTCCTATTTCTTCACACTAAACGTCACTGACACCTACTAAACTTTTGAAAGCTGGGAGCTATTCTTGCTCCTACTCTGCGCATTCAATTTATCTTCAAGTCTTGTCATCCCTACCCTTAAAATACTGAATCTTAACACTTCACACATCTGCCCTGCTGCAACCCTTGTCAAATTCACCATCACCACGGCTCTGAACTACTATCAGACTCTTTAAATAGGTTCTCTCTGTCCACTCTGTTCCTTCCAATCTATAACAGCACAGCAGTCAGTGTAAAATTTTTAAAAGAGAAATAGTTTTCTTGCTTAAATATATTCAAGGGCTTTATATTACAGTGCAAACAATACCAAACTCCTTTCAAAGGCCTGCAAGGACATACAAATCCAAACACATACTTACCCTCCTTCTTATGCATGAGGCTTCAACCTCCCTGATCCCCTTCAGGTTTTCAAACACATCTACCTCTCACACCTTAAAAAAAATCACTCTTCCACGAAGTGCTTCCTAAGGATCGCAGTTAGAAGTTTTCCCATCATTTTCTCCACCACTCCCCTTCCTCTTTGATCTCCATCACATATTAATTTCATTGGCTCTATTAGTAATTATCCCCATCTGTAATTATGCAGTTGTTTGCTAACTCTTAATTGATTTTCTTCTCTATTAAACCACTAGCTCCAGGAGGGCAAAGACCCCACGTCCCCAAGGTATGGCCTGTGCCTGCTTCAGTGCTCACGTCTAACAGAAGTTAAATGAATACTGGTGCGTATATTAATTACATTGATATTAAGGGCTGAATTATGTCCCCCCTACACCCCCAAAATTTGTATTTTGAAGTCTAATTACAAATACCTCAGAATGTGATCATATTTATATATAACTTACTTAAAACCTCATTTTAAAATAAGACTTTTTGGGTGAGTCTTAGTCCAATCTGACTTAAGTATTCATAGAAGAAAAGAATATTTGGACACACAAAGAGGCACCAGTGATATGTGAACACAGAGAAGAGAATCTGTGAGGACACAGTCAGAAGACTGCCATCTGTCCACCACAGAGAGGCCACCAAAGAACACAACCAGCATACTGATCTTGGACCTCCAGCCTCTAAAACATGAAAAAATAAATTTCTGTTGTATAAGCCACAAAGTTTATATTATTTTGTTGTGGCAACTGTAGTAGATGAGTACAATAAGAATTTGTATATAAATAGAAAAATAAATCTCATTATTTTTCCAAGTAGGATTGTTATGTATTTTAGCCATGCTTGATCTTGAATTCATAATTATAACACAGTGTCCAGTGAATAATACATTTGTTCCTTACAGAGTTAATTTGGTTAATAAAGACAGAAAATTGTTAATATTTTCCATATATACTTGTCAAACTTCTAAAATTTCCCCAACTGATTTACCAAATTTATATAATTTGATCTGCATTAACCTCTCCTTCTTGCATTCTGCATCCAGCTTCATTAACAGTAGGCTGAAAACAACATAGGTTCTAGTGTTTATAGAGATTTTTTGGCCAGGGCTTTTTGAACACTAGTGTCCCAAGGAAGTACTAGATATTTATGTAAAAACAAGTGCTTTTTTTTTTAAACAATAATGCCCTTTCACAAATTTCTAACTACTTTGTAACTGCATGACTTAATCTGATGATAAAAGCAGTTATTAAATATACGTTTTCCAAAATTAAAAAAAAGACAATGCTCTATTCAATTGCTGATAAAATTACTCAAATGTGAAGCTAAAACCTACAAACTACACTCTATTTCTATTGCATAGACTATAAGAACAAGATAGGTCATAGGCCTTCTTTCCCTAACAAGTTTTAAATGATTAAATACTCAAGTATTCTTTATTATCATGTGAAAATCAGTATAAACCAAAATTCTATGTTTGACTATCCTTTCAGTTTCTTCTTGGGTTATGTACACTTTAGAGAGAGCAAGGGTTAACGGTTGTTAATCCCTTCCTATTTTTGTGTTTCTCACTGAGCTGCCAGCTGGCTGAAATAGCTCCCAGCTTCCCTTCTCACCAGTATTAGGTAGGATGGAATGGAAACTACTGTCAAGACTTTTGTTCAGATAAACCAGACTGAAGCTTCCCTACCTTGGGAGGCTACGGAGTTCTAAGTGGGGAGTTCCCACAGCTAAGCCTTAGTTCTAATCAGGCCTTTGAGACTTTGTTGGGTGGTACCTGCTCTGAAGAGATTAGATAGACATACCCTAGGGCAGATGCATATCTCTGCTGTAAGTCTGGATGTCAGAAGCCCCTGGAGAATTTCACCTGTAGGGCAGAGGAGCCACCCTTCCTGCAAAGGTGTCACATACTCTGCCACCCAAGACTGACCTTCCCAGGCTCTGATCCCCAGGGTGATCACACCTGCCTGTTCAGTTTCCCAAACCTCTTTAGTCAGTCATCTGAGCAGCCAGATTTATAGGGAAAGTGAGTTGCACTCCCCTGCATATCTCTGACTCAAATCCCTCTGGGTAAAATCTCTGCACTGTTTCAATCATGTTCTGCTAGGGATACCCTAGTCTGCAATATTTGCTGTGATCTCCCCAGCTTCTGCAGCAGCAAGTGTCCACACAAAGGTTCCCCACCTAAGCTCTCCACTACCCAGGGGAGAGACACAGAGCACTTTTCTTTATCAAAATTTTAAACTTCTGAACATTAGAAAAAATCTGTAGCCAAATTCTATAAGCCTAAAGTTAGCTATTCTGATGGGCTGCATTTTTGCTTCCCCTCCCCGACCAACTTCACTTTGATAGATGTCAAACATAGGTTTACCTATGGTTGTTGTAGTGACTACAGATGGTCCCCAATTTACCATGGTCAACTTACAATTTTAATTTTACAATGTCTGAAAGTGATACTCAAACAGTATAAACCATACTTTGAATTTTGATCTTTTCCAAGGCTAGTAGATATGCAGTCTTTTAGTCTCTCATAATGCTGGGCAGTGGCAGGGAGCCATGGCTTCTCGTCAAAACATAAGTCAAGGAACATATCTTCTGTGAATGCAGAACAGACCCTGAAAAAGATTTTCAGTCTACAACATCATCAATAAGTTTGCTATGTTCTGATGTTTACAATTACTCCTCATTTGAAAGCATTATTCAGTCACTTGGCATGCCATTCACTTTGAAGTTTAAAGATTATAAACAGATAGTCATAGAATTAATATGCAAATACAGACTCTTGCCAATTGTTTTTGTCAATAGGCTTTAATGTGTTTCAGATTTCTTAATTCTCTTTCCTTTGCTGCTACATTATCTAGCTCTATTATTTCCCACTATTCAGTGCTATGTTTTCCTAAATTCATGGATTTGAAAATGATGCATCAAACAAAGTCACAGATCCTGATATCTAGTTCTTTCAATCATGTTTCATTTTATTGCAACCTATTCCAATTGTCTACTCAGGAATTTTCTCATTTTTCAAAGAGAAAAATGTATTTTTAAATTACAGAATTCCATGTTGCTTTCACAAATACTTCATAGTTGTATAGATGACAAGAAGCATATTCAAATTCCTTCATAACTTTCACTTCTAAACCTTTATGTGGGTATTCAGGGAAAAATGAAAGTTCAGGTGTTATTGAAAGAAACATGTCAATTCCTCTTCTTATTTTCAGGAAGATATTTAAAGTTTGGCCTCTTTTACTTGATTGCTCAGAGACCAAGGTACACTCATTTCACTCATTCCAAGGTACAGCTACCACATAATCAAATAAAACAAACCCATACATTTCCTCATAATCATGGGACATAGTACATGTTCAACATGTGCTGAATGGACAAGAGAGAGAAAGTATAATGTTTTCTTGCAAACTGGAGATATAGAACAAGCAATACAAAAAGAGATCTGTGACCCTCTCCCTAAAATTACTGATTAAGGTTACACTTATAGAACCTTTGCCTTATCTTTCTTAAAAAGGGTCTCCTGTCCTCACTCCTTAAATTGTGAAGATTCACAAATTTTTACCTTTTTGCCTTTGGTAAAGGTAAAAAACTCCTTTTACCAAAGTGCTTTAGGTCAGACCAAGTGTTATCATGACTAAAATGGTGGCTTTTCTCCAAGTCATTATATGTTTAATTTCCCTCAAAGGAGGTCAGCTACCCAGACTCTTAGAACACACAGTAGTTGAGCCTGAATCTAATCAAAATGTGACTAAAAAGACTACTGTATATGGCACCCTGGCCTTTCCCAGTATTGTTTTTACATTTATTGCAATGGCAAATAAGGAAATGGCCATGGGCGTACCCCTTCCTACCCTGATCAAAAAAGGACTAAGATACTATGACCTACCTAGCCAGAAATAATTCAGGCAACCTCAAGTAATTAAATCCAAAGTAGAAAAAGAGGACATGAAAAGGAGTGGAAAATATTTTAGTAGTTCAAAAGATTTAGTTTTTAGTGTGAAAATGTATATCCAAATTTCAAGATGGGAAGGGGACACTATATTCAAAGCCATGGCCTCTGGACCCTGTATCCTTCATTTTAGTTAAATAATTTTTTACACAGTTACCACTGCCAGGCCTCCCCTATATCATCTATCACTATGGCATCAAAGTAGTGCTGTTAATCTAATTAGGCAATATTCAATTATCTGTGTTAGGGGAAAAAGACATATTTTCTCTTTCTGCCAGAGTTATTATTGATTAAATGGGAAAGGGTTAGAAGGAGCATCTCTGAGCCCAGATTTTCAGAATTCATGAGCCAATATTAAAGTACAGTTTGAAGAAAAGTTGATTCTTATGTTTCTTCTAGTCAGTGGATTCAGCACTCAAACAAATTACCAATTTGAGAGGACTACTTCCTTTGGGGGTATCGAGAGCTAACTCATAATGCAAGTAAACCCTCAACTTACTATTATATTCTATGCATCCATGTAAAAATATCAAGTATGGAAGCATAATAACTTGGATCTTGGAACCTTGCCCTCAAAGAATATTAGTTTAATCTAATAGTAAATGAAGGTAAGAGCTAGTTGCCACAGTGATAACAATGCTGGTGTGATGTCCCCGAGAGATATAACCATTAACTTGTTAGTACTAAACTAAACAATGACAACAACAACAAAAAAATCAAGTAATTAAATCTTAACAGACACATTCATTTTTTGAGCAATACATAAGTGCAATTGCAATTAATCATGCTTTGGGCATGCATTATCTCAACTAATTTTATTATCTCAATTAATTTTACCTAAATAACATGTCCATTTGAATTTGTAATCTTTAATTACATTTAAAGGAACTCCTGATTCCCACCATCAACAGTGGGTATCTTTTCCTACAAGTCATTGCCATTTTTGGTAAATGAAATACCATTATTTATTTGTTTGCTTTAAAAATCTTAGAAGTCATCTCTGATTCTTCTTATATCCAATCCATTAACAAGTCCTGCTATTTCAGTCTCTAAGTGAATGTCACTGTATCCCCTCATTCTGTCTCAGGGACAACCATCAGTCTATGCACCATGCTCTTTCAGTAAGCCGAATACTGTACTCTACTTTGCTCTCTGACCTTCCATTCTCTGCACTACAACTTAAATATATGGAGGGAAAAAAAAGATACTCTAGCTTAATACTTTCCCAAGGCTTTCTATGACTCTTAAATCTTCTCTAACCTCTACTCAGTCTCCACCACTTTGCTCATTTTATCTCACCTTCACTAAGTGTATTTGTTTTCTGAGACTACGACAACAAATTACTACAAATTAGGTGCCTTAAAACAAAACAACAAAAAAAAATGTTTATTCTGGCACAGTTTGTGAGGCTAGGAACTCAGAATCAATGCATTGGCCTTGTGAGGCTTCCAGGGAAATCCTTTCCTTGCCTCTTCCCAGCTGCTGGTGACTCCATGTCCCTTAGCTTATGTCATAACTCCAGTCCTTGCTTCTGCCATCACATAGCCTCCTCTTCTGTGTCTGTCTTCCCATTTCTATTATAGACACATTTTCACTGGGTTTTGGGCCTATCTTGTTATTCCAGAACGTTCTCATCTTAAATCCTTAATTAGATCTCCAAAGGCTTTTTTCCAAGTAAGGTAACGTTCACAGGTCCAGGGGCATGACTATAATCTTTTTGGAGGCCACCCTTCAACTCACTACACCAAGGGGTTTTTGTCTGAAGCTTCTTACTACCACTAGAACACACTCTTTTGCAGAACTTTGTCTCATCATTCCAGTCTCAACCCAAATATCATACAGTGTCCTTAGTTCTTCCTTGACAATCCTATTCAAAATGGACTCCCCTCATTACTATTTTTCTTCCTCAACATATTTATTCTCACCACAGCTTCACCCACATCTGAGAAGTTTTTCCTTTCCACAGATTTGTCATTATCTGCCTCTCACAACAGAATTCACTCAGTCTGAGAGTCCAAGTCTATCTTACTACTGAGTCCCTAGCAACTGGGACACTACCTCACATGTATTAGCTGCTCAGTATATATTTGAACACATAAATTTAGTCACAGAACTTGATAAAGTAGGATGAAATTAACCATGTGAGTAGTAAACTTTGAGATAGGCTAGTTCTATTTTCCTCTGTCAGGTCCGTCAGCCATGATGCTTTCTCACCTCGTGCCCAGAGCAATGAAATCAGCTGACCATAGACTGAATCTCTGAAACCTATAATACTAAGCATGTGGAGAACCTGGACAGACCACCTTACTGAAGGGAAGAGAGACCTGCACATCAGACTCAGTGCAGAAAGAAGGTGGCCTGAGGATCTTGGGGTCCAGATTCATCCCCTCACACCCTGTGCTTCTCTTTTGTGGCACTTATTTTTTGTAACATGTTACTTGTCTGAATTTTAAAGGTTGGTTTATTTACTTCTACCTTCCTCTCTGTATCAGTTGCTTTATCAATGATTGCTAAATAACCCAATAAACAAACACACACCAAAAAAAAGATTAATTCAAAACTGACACCAAAATCTAATCAAAAGAACCAGGGATGCAATCTCAAAAAGACTTTGCCAAATTATTGTTCATATAATAAAAGCTTATCTGATCAATTATATTAAATAAAAGGTTATCTGATCAATTATATTATAATCTAACTAAAGGAAATAAAGTTATTTTTCCTTTATCGGCAGAAAGAAAATAATCTGCTTAAAAATCAGAAAACAAAAGTTCTAAAACAAGAAAATGGCAGCATATATCCAGATGCCATAGATTGCTCATTTATAGACCACAACAAGTCACACTGGGTCTATAACTTATGATCTCAGTATGAAAGGAAAACGCAGGGCCATTTGCTAAAATTGCAGAAAAATATTGGGCACAGTAGTGCACACCTATAATCTCAGGTATTTGGGACACTGAGGCAGGAGGATTTCAAATTCAAGACCAGCCTAAGCAAATTAAAACTCCCCTCAAAATAAAAAATAAATAGGGCTCAGAATATACCTCAGTGATAGAACTTTTTTGGATTCAACACTTCTAGTAACAAAAAAAAATGTCGAAAAATGCCATTTCATTTTTTTTCTTTTTGCTATCTCTCTTGACAATATGGCATTTTTATTCACTAATGTCTTCCTACTTTTAAAAAAATTTTAAATCATTAGCATGAATTTTACTGTTTATCTTCTATTGTACAATATTAATTTTAAATAAAAACATAAGTGAATTTTTCAGTGATGGTAAATCACTGAAATCATGCAATTCATACTTCATAGCTCATATATTCATGTGCATTTCATTCTTACCAGAAAAGTGGAAGCACAGCACAAAACTCACCCAACTGTTATTTCACTTCTTGACACATGCATGTTTTAGCAACACTTTCTATATTCTGCTTACTGATGAGTAAAAAATTGTATATAAGAATCCTAAAAGTCAGTATAGGTTATGCTATTTCCCTTTTTCCTACTACATCATCATTTTTAGTGTAAATGGTTGGGTAACAAAGGCAAGTAAAATGAGTAAGAAAGAATATGAGAGGAATCCATGGTCATTTGTGTTTCTTATAGCACCATTGCCATTTTTCTGCATTCTTAGAACATTCTGGTTAGAATAAAAAGCATGGGCTCTGGGTTGTCAACACTCAGCTACTTAGTACAAGCAACATGCTTTGAATCTCTCTGGACTTCCACACATCATGGGCCCAATTTTGTGCTCTTGGAACATCTCGAACACAATATGAGAATGGAGCTGCAAGAAGCATTGTGTATACACATGTCCTATCAGGCGTCACTTATGAAATACAAGTTCATTAAAAATTTCAAGACTCCAAGAGGAGAGCATTAAACCAACAGTGGATCCTTTCTGAGTATTGACTCTGTGTAACTTTACAGGTTACACACTTTTGAAGCCAGTCCTGCAATGAGTATTATGATATTCTAAGCCAACAGATTTCTAAGCAGAGATGGATTCTTCTGGCAATCATCCCACTAACCTGAATCATTGGGAACATACAACCAATTTTTACCTTACTCTGTACATAGGATGAATTAGCAATCTCAAAATTTGTCTTCCTAATATGGACTTTTCTCCAGATAGCAAATTCATTCATTCACTCAGAAGTTAAATCCTCAATATAATTCAGTATTGTCATTTTGCCCTAGAGTAATTTGAATTGATTAATTAAAAACAAACAAGTTGACCATCATTAAATATATTGTTAAAATCATCCTTCCTGGGCATACAAAGGCAAAAATTAAATCATAACCAAAATTGATAAATTAAAATTTCAACAATTATGTATATCCATGTCCTAGAACCCACCAAAAAATACCTATCTCTGTTATTTCATGGTTGGAGAACATGTTTTTCTTAAAATATTTTATATGAAAGCTTGTCTATATCAAGTGATATAAGTAATGGGATATGAAGTACATTTTGAACAAAATGTTTAACTTATTGTTAGAATATTGAATATATGGAATAAAGGAAAAATCACTGGGCTATGATTTATAGTGCCTGAATTATAGTTCCCAGACCTGTTTCAAACTGGCTGGGAGACAATGGTAAGTTTTATAACTCCTCTTTGCTTTAAATTTCTCAAATGTAAAATGAGGATTTGAGAATATATATTCCTTAAGGTCCCTTTTCTGATTTATAATTCTATAATTCTATAGTGCCTAAAAAACAAAAACCTAGCATGTGTTCTTATCAACAGAACTCTGAGCCATGAGGGCAACTCTTACTCATCTTGGGAACCCCAAGAATTATTTCTAGAAATCTCCACTAACTCATTTTTAAAAGAAAAAGACCTTATTCAATGTCTCAGTTATTTCTAGTTGAGCCTATTCTATTGCATGCATTCTAAACTTCTAAGAACTTACACTTTCTAGTTTACATTTTCTGTCATTCTGGTTTTTTGATTATACTTAAGCTTTTATTATTAAAAAAATAATTTGTATGTTTTATACTTGGGTCTTAAATAAATATTATATCATATATATATATGATATATATATATCATATATATATGTTAGACCCAAACAACATGACCATTATTAAATATATTGTAAAAATCAAGTTTTCTGGACCTACTAAGGTAAAGACTAAATAATGATCAAAGTTGATACCTTGAAAATTCAACACCAAGTGAGATAAGCCAGATTCAGAAAGTTCAATAGTTTTTTTTTTCCTCAAATATGTAAGTTAGAGGGGGGGGGGAAAAAAGTCTAAAAATGAGGTCTCATGAAAATAGAAGGTAGACCAATAGAATAAAGGAAGAGAATCAAGAGGAAGCAAAGAGAGGACAGAGGGAAGTATTGGGGAAAGAAATCTACCAAATCATGCTATGTTCATGCACAAATACACTACAATGAATACTGCTTTCATGTATAATTATATTGTACTACTACTAATCACAAGAAGAAGAAGAATATAAGGCAGATCAGTAGAATAAATGGATCAGGGGAAAGAGAAGGGAAGGGAAGGTACTATGGAAGTAGATCAATCAAATTGTTATGTGCTTATAAAAATATGGCATAATGAATCTCACTATTATGAATAATTACAATGCACCAAATTAAAAGAAAAAGAAAATTTACCAACTGTGCACACCCATGAGCTACCCATCAAGATACCTACCTCCATGTACTCAAGAGAATTTTTCTCTTAAAATATTTTATAGGAGAGCTTATGAACACAACACAATATAAATAATGTGCTCTGAGGCACATTTTGAACATTTTTCTCTGATTCCTGTGCTATTGCATATATGCAATAAAGGCAATTCACTGGGCTACACCAGAAAAAGGTACATACTTATATATGTGTGTGTGTGTTTATACATGTGTACATATGTGTATATATGTGTATATCCATGTATGCATATATATCTTCATATATAGTACATATTCATTCCAGTGGGTAATAAGATGATGCTTTAACAGACAAGATTTGCTTGCAAAATAACAACGGCTATTGTTTATATATTTTTTATACTCAAAATATACTAGGACATGAGTTATTTCCATTGCATAGTTGAAAAAACTGAGACCTAGAGAGGTCAAGAAACTTACTCAAGGTCCCAGAGCAGTCTTGGTGGAGTCAGGATCCCAACACCATTCCCTTGTTTTCACGCACTGTTCTTTTAACTGAGTCTAGATTATGCCACCTCGAGTCTGTCTGTGACCATAGCAACAGCAAAAACAATTGGAAAAAAAAATGACTTTCCAATTGCAAGTCAAATAAAATCAATACAAGGACATAGACTTTAAACCTGTAGTAAAATGTTACATAATTTTAAAGCCTTCAATAAATATCATTTTTCTTTTTTAAAAAGGGAGGAAATAGTCATAATTAAAGCAAGCTAAGAGCATTTGAAACCCAAATCATGACAAGAGTGAATTATAAAGCTTAGTTTTTCTTTATTTCCTGCTTTCAGATGAATCTAAAACATGTAACTAGGTGCAGAAGCCAATTTATTACCAATATAACCAAAAGCAAATAAAAAGTGGGGAAATAAAGTGAAATCACTCATTAAATGTTCTCTAATTAAAGTATTTCATGTCACCTTCTTACCACTTGCAACTAGACAAAAGAAAGCTATATTTGAAATAAAAGGTTCTTTGGCTAACGCTCAAGATACATTAAAATAAAATGGCCCAATTTATAAAACAGCATGAAATTTGATTGCCTATAACAGTATTTTATGGGAAAAATAATAATATTCTGCAGCTGAAGAGCAATAGTGTGAAATATACCTGTAAACCATTAAGAAACCTTTTGTTACAAAATTCTGAAATGCTGATGCAGTCCTGGTATCAGCAAATATGCCATTTTATTGCAGAGAGTCAAGGCCCACAGCAATTCAACAGAAAATTAATTAGCATCAGCTCACCATAAATCTCAACAGTATTAGCTAAAATGCCAATTTTGTAATCACTTTTCATTAAAGCCAAAAATACTAATTAAAATTGATTTTTGCCTGTGCTTTGGTAAACGGCTGCCAGTTAATGGCTTTCATTTGTAATGCAGACCTTTACTTAAATTAATTTTGTATGTTGTCTCCTTCCCTTTTGTAAAGATAATAAAGTGTGAAAGGATAAGAGATGTAGGTACAGCAAAGTGTAGTTCACATGCAGGAAAAATAGCAAACATGGAGTATTCTGGGTTTTCTACCAAAGCTGGCATGATCATGCTCCTTTATAAGCTAGTTTTGAATATTTTACTTCATGAGAAAAGACAAATATGCCCTATTAATAAGTAAATTTTAAGACTCAATTCTTGTAAGTGGTTTGAATGATTAAACAACATCTTTCTTTGTAAAGAATTTTCTGAGTGAAATCATATTCTTATTTATGTAGTGGGCTCATCTGCAGAAAAACTACCTCGTGAACTTAGTTCATGTTTGTAAGTTCACTGAGAATCAATTAAGATTAATTCAAGTCTCAACATATGTTAAAGAGAAACTGATAGCCATATAAATGTCAAATCCCTTTCAGTGATGTTAAATAGCAACAGCACAAACCATAAATCCCTTAAAGGTAATCCATGATGGCTTTAATTGTTCTTTCAAATTTTTAATTAATTTTTAAAAAAATAACATTGCACAGAGTTTAGTTTTGGTGACATCAGAATGGGATAGACAAGGATTAGAGTTGAGTTGTTTATTTTTTAATAAGTAATAGGGGATAGTGAGTTGCTTATAATCATGGTCTCTCCCACAAATTAGAATGGAAATCCAGACATCCACACAGGCAAAGTCAATCTCAGAGTTCTAGAGTTCTGTGGATATAGAAAGAAAAGGCTAACATTTGTAGATTTAGATTAAGCATATGGAAAAAAGTATAAAGGGAATCTCAAGCAAGAAGTTCAGAAAAAAATAAAAAAGAAGATTTTCAGGTTCAATATTCTTAGACCCACTATAGAGAAGGAGGAATAGGCAGAGAGCAGATTTCATACATGGTGTCCAGTTCAGGAAACTGAATGGAGCCTCCATCATTTTTTACAGCACTCTGTAATCTTACACCTTTCACTCCCTACCCTACCCCTAGTCCTAACTGCTAAAACTTCAAATTTAAACTTTCTACTCCATTTCCATAGAAAATAAAAATGCATTTTTTCTTAAAAGGTTAGAATAGCAAACTTAATAAGCAAATATCCCAGAGTTAATAAATAATAGTTATAAATCTTTCAGAATTATTTATGATGTGTTCACACAGAAGAGTTATTTAATACATCCTTGACGTTGAGGCAGCATAAATCCTGACCATTAAGAATCCTCCAAATCAGAATTATCACTATATCAAATGTCTCCAATCTCAAAGAAGGATAAAATGTGACTGAAAATTTTAGTTTGAACCATGAATTTTGAACAAGAAAGTCAATTGGGGCCTCCCATGAACTTATCTAGGCATTTATGACTTTTTTAACCAAGTATATATTCTGCTTATATATCTGGGAACATATTTTCTATTCTAATGTTTAAACATCAGTAATAGAATGTTCAAAAGTTCTATGTGTAAGATGACATTTAAAAGGGGATTTATATTTGATGTTTGCCACTTGATTATTCAATAGACATCCCCAATATCTAAAACTACCCCAAATTTACTTATTAAGTCATTTGCATTGTTTCAATGATATAGCAATTGTTGGCAAGTTTGTTACCACTTATTTTTAGTGGTCACCAAACATGGAAAGTGAGTCCCTCTAAACTGGTAGTGCATGAGAAACATTTGTCCTTATCGTTGGAATTAGAATATGTTCACAGTGCTCTAAAAGATAATAGTCTTCCAATAATTTTTCCTGTGTCACACAATGGGATACTTTTAAAGGTCTGTTCTTTCCCTCCCATTCTAGGATATGCTTCCTGTCTTTATTCTAGAAAACTTTAGAGAGTCCCCCCATTTACACTGTCTATTCTTGCTGATAAAATGAAAATTTTTCATACCCAGAATTTCATAAAAGAGTATATAGAATTTACTCAGCCCAACTTCCTATTCTCTGGACATCAAATCACCTTCCAAGACATAGGATAATTTGATATACATGTTTCCTAATTAGCAGTATCTTGCAGGTTTTAATTTGATGTAGTTCTGTTAAATGTAAATATGATCTTTTCTTATCCCTGTTGTCCAACATTGTGAAAAACGTTACATATAAAAATTTTCAAAAGGTAATGCTACCAGGGTTCCCTGTCCTTTTTGGGGAGTACTAACCTTCTAGAATATCAGTCTTCCCCAAATTCCTCTAGTTTGCAGAAAGTGTAATCTTTGTATAGATAAAATATTATTATCAATGACTGGACACATTAAGGCAATATTATTCAAACTGCCACAGACAGTAAAATCTTTACAGTGGAAAGAACACTGTCCAGGTTTCCAGCCAATATTTAATTCCAATTATTTTAGGGGAATTTTGCTGAAGTCACCCTTATCCTTTCCAAATTTAAAAAAAAAAAAAAAACCTTATTTTATAAAGAAGAGAGAAACATTCGTGATCTCCAGTAAAAAAAAATATCAATTAGAGAAGTTTTCCAACATTGGCTTGTCACAAATCTTATTTCTGTTTCCAGTCAAGATGGAAAGAAAGACCATTATCTAATAAAGGGGAAACAAACAAGGTGAGACTTATCATTGTTCCACCTTATTGCCTGGACAGACAGTCCAGGTCACAGTGCAAGGAAAGGGAAACTAGGCAGAGCCCAGTGATTTTCCTGAATTGAACAGAAAACTTAAAGAGTCCAGGAAACGAGGAGGCTTGAGTTAACAGGAAACAGAGTAAAGAAACAGAACTACAGAGAAAGAGAGAGAGAGAGAGAGAGAGAGAGAGCTCTTAAAAAAAGCAGAGGATCCCTCTAATGTTGATCTTTACAAGTGTGTGAGGAAACTATGCAAATCCAGAAATAAAGAAAAGAAATGAAGGAAGGAAGGAAGGAAGGAAGGAAGGCAAAGATCGGATAGTATTCCCTAGAGCTCATATAAATCATATATCCAGGAAAAGTTTGTGTTCCCACTTGCCACACTGGAAAACTTTATGATTCATGGGCCACCAGGTGGAGAAATTAGAAAGGAATTACCTTAGTAATAGGGCAAAATTAACCCTAGACAACAGGCTACTCTAGTTCCACCTAACAGAGTTTTAAAGAAAGTCACTGAAAGATTAGTATACAAGTAATTTAACTGCATCTCAAAATAAATTTTAAAAATATTTACAGTAATACAAAAATACAAGATAAAATACACAATATCTGCCAGTCCCTCAATAATTACCAGACATATAAAGAAGGAAAACATGATCCAATGAGGATAAATAAATCAAGAGGGGCTGGGGATATAGCTCATTGGTAGAGTGCTTGCTTTGCAAGCACAAGGCCCTAGGTTCAAGCCCCAGCACCACAAAAATAAATAAATAAATAAATAAATAAATGAAATAAATAGAAACTGGTCAGAGATGATAGAATTTTTAGATACAGAAATTAAAGCATTCACATTATCATTTTCTAAAGATTTGCGAATGTAGAGGAAAGAGCATTTTAAGTAAAAACACAAAAGGTAAAACATCCAAATTGAATATCTGAGGTAAAATTTTAATGTCTGAGATAAAATCTGTGCTGAGTGAAATTAACAACAGCTTAGATATTGAAGATTGCCACTAGAAACTCTCCAAAAAAGGAAATATATAATGAAAAAGATTGAAAAAATAAATAATACGCCATAAGTAAAATATGGTATAACTTCAAATAAGCTAGAAAAAATGTAATTGGAAGAAAGAATTGGAAAAGAAAGGAGCGAGTAAAAGGAAAAGAAAAAAATGTTGGAAGATATAGTGGCCTAAACTTTTCCAAATTGGAGAACTATAGGCTCCACTGAACCAAAAAGCTCAAAACACCCTAAGGGCAAGAAATATCAAGAAAACTACACCAAAGTAATCATAATCTAATTTCTTAAAACCAGTTATAAAGAGGAATTCTTAAAATCAGAAAAAATACACACTTTAGGTACAGAGAATGAGAATAATTGACACACAGCCAAAATATCTTGCCAAAAAAGTCCTTCAGGAAGAAGAAAAAAACCACACTAAGTGGAAAAATGGGTAAACATAAGGAAATGAACATAGAAAATAGTAAATAGTAGACACATATAAAGAATAATCTAAAACAGAGGTTACTTTTCAGTCCTCAGCTAGCAAGAATTCTCTCCCAGAAATGTTGCAAAAATCCAAACAGAAATTAAGGTTTTCCTCCATCTATCTGCACAGGTGTGGGCAAAGAGAGAGCTGACTAGAGTTAAGTGTTGTGTATGACTTTCCCTTATCTGAGATGATGGACAGTGGTGCAGCAATCAGCTCTTAGTTGCCTGAAACAAAAGCCAACTGAGGCTGTTTCCCCTTCTCTAGTCAAAGAAGTTATACCTAAACTCAAATTCTCATGTGATCAACGGCTTTCTACTCCCTGGTGAAATGGACTTCAACATCATATGGACTCCCTAATGTACCTAGTTACTGAGCCATTGTAAAGTTTTCTGGGATAATTTATGTAGACATCTGTCTTTTACATCCAGACTGCCTGGTCACCCATTGGTCTGTGGTATGCCCAAAGTGTGGTTCCTCCTTATTCTTCTGGAAGGCAAAATGACAGGAAAACAAAGACCCTCCACACTGAAGCAAATCTATTCCATTTCTATTAAATCCTTGAGACATTATCTCCTTGGGACGAACAAATGTAGATATCACATGCTTCTTCCTCTTTTTGCCCCTACTGTAGGGGGTGGTGGAATCTTCCCAAATCCTGATGCATGACAAGGTGGAGACCACAGAGGAACCCAACCTGTAATACACCTCCTATATCATTTATACTCATGATGGTTTACAGTGATGATATCAGTTCCCACTCATTTTAGGTCCTCTGATGCACAGAGAAGAGAAATGCCTGTGTTTTTCCATATAGAGATTTCAAAGTACCAAAGATATAAAAGTCTGTAGTGCAAGAAATAAAATCTAAAAGGTATTTTATCTTTCCTAACATTTCCATCATTACAAATTATAGGAATCATTTTATAAGAATAGAACGTACTTAGCCTGTCTGTACTGTGCTTTCCTAGTGACAGTTTTAATGTATGCACCTTCCCAGAAGGAAGTCCAGTCATAACACAACTGACAGGAGGAACTCCGTGGGCCTAGATGGGCCTTTGACAGTTCTGAAATCAATTTCATAAACCTTTAAGTCTGTGGAAATTACTCTCAGATTCTACAGTTAGGTTGATGCTCAAACTCACGATTGGGCATTGTGAGTTTTCTTCCTTGTTTCTGTTTTATAGTCATTTTTGTGAGAATAGTGGAGTGGTAACATCAAAACCCCTTAAACCACACATATTTTAAATGAGAGGTCTTTGAAATACTGTTGTGTGTGTGTATCTTGATTCTCTCCTAGAGAATCTATATTCCAGATGGCTCTGGTTCACCAGTTCCTCAGAAATGGAGAGTTATGCAGATCCAAGGCTATACTCTGCTCTACATTTGAAAGAACTTGGCAACTAGAAAATACAAATGGGTGTCACTCCCATATTTCCCATGCTAGAAGTGAGTTGCCATGTTCTAGTCATCCCCCAAGTTATAGTGATTTGGTCCCTGTAGTCAGAAGTTATAGATTTTTTACCTAGTGGAATTTTGTCAAAAATAAATCTAAACATCGATACTAAAGTTGCAATCTTATGTAGGATGCTATAGGAGGTGTTAATTATTTTTGAATTGGTGAATATTAATTATACAGAATGTGGGTTTCATTATGGTAGGTTGGTACATATATATAATATTATTAGATCAATTTCATTCACCAACAATTCCCTTTACACTCCTCTTCTCCCGCCTCAAAATTCTCTTCCTGTACCCTAGTGGTCTCCCTTCTACTTTCATGGTGTCCTTTTCTCTCTCTGCCTTTTTACCCACTAACTTCTACATATGAGAGAAAACATGCACTATTTTTCTTCATGTGATACTCTATTTCCATCCCGCTTTTTGGCAAATGACATAATTTCATTCTCCTTTGTGGCTGAATAAAACTCCATTATGTACATGCACTACATTTTCTTTATCCATTCATCTGTTGATGGACACCTAGGCTAATTCCATAACTTGGCTATTATGAATTGTGTTACACATAACAGGGATATGTGTGTGTCTCTAAAGTATGCTAACTTTAATTCTCTTGAGTAAATACCAAGAAGCAGTGCAGTTGGATCATATGGTACTTCTGGTTTGTAGGTTTTTGAGGACTTTTCATGCTGATTTCCATAGTGACTGTGTTAATTTACATCCCACCAACAGTATATAAGAGTTCCTCCCTCACTTTCCATCCTTGTCAGCATTTACTATTATTTAGGAGAAATTAGTTCTTGATGTCACTTGAAGAAAACAAGATAGTGCATGATAGCCATCCACTAAAGTGTGGACTGGATGAGATGCACCTGTGAAAAAATGTGAAAATTTGCCTCTCAAATAGTTAATCTTAATCAATATGTGGACCATGAAATCAATCATTTGGTCTTGATCAACATTTCAGAATGTTGAAGAATAGGATAAGATAGAAGGGAACAGAATAGTATAGAACAGAAAGATCAGCCTACACTGTACATGGTAAAAATAAGCACAAGTATATTCACATTGTGTGAATACTGGTTCTAATATATTTATTTCAGTGAGTAATGAGCAAAAGCCAGTTTCCTAAAACATAATTCCAAGTTTGGTTGTTTTTCTGCTTCTGCTTTGAACACTGATATATTTATAAAATGAGACCATTTTGCATGTTTTTCTAACCCTTATAAATAAATACTTCATGGAATTTCCTAAAAGGTAACGGATGTCAATTTTGGATGCATACTACTTCACAACAAGATGTACATCATTTGCATGAGTATTGACCTGTTTTAGTAGTTTGCATTTTTTTCCAGCTTTTATGCATGATTAACAGTGTTGTCAAAAACATCCAGGAATATGTGTGCTGTTACTGTGATTTTATTTTTGTGGTCTAGATTCCCATAAGTGGGAGTTCTTTTAATGAGCCTTACAAACTAACATCTGAAGTAATTCAAAACCATAGCTTATTTTAGATGAGTTTTTTTGTTCTGGCTTTTAGTTTATAAATGTTTGGATATATGGTTTATTGCCTTTCTTCAGAGTCTGCGTCAACTAGTCAGGGTTGTTATTTGCAACAAAAGAAATCAACTTGGTTAATAAGTACCAATGTCCAATTGGGAAGAAAACTAATAACTAACACAACTGAGAGAAAGCTGAAATAGCAGATTAAGAACAAGAGGGACAAAATTTTGCAAGAAGACATCTAATGTCACAATAATGTACACAGAGTTGAATACTTAACACCAAAGCCTTGAAAAATTTGTTTATGAGCCTGAATCTATATTGTTCCCTAAAGATTTCTAAACCCAGGCAGGAGAATCCATTTCAATGAGCTTAGAACACATGCTACCCCACTATCTCCTAGGGATTTAGCAGAAGGATGATGTGTCTCACTTGGTTATCCATAAATATAAACAGATTTGTGTCTCTCATTTTCTGAGGACTTTCAAAGTCATTAGTGTTCACAACTTTTACTACCTAGAATCCACATTGACTTCATTTTATGTGTGCCATTCTAAACTAAAATTTAGTGACACAAATTTGCCTGACTTAATTGAACAAGTTCTCATATCTTCCCAAAGTCTCAGAAATTACTTGATCTGGATTTTAACTATCATCCTACAGTTTTTTCACAATTTTATCTGGCTATTCTACAGTCAGTGAACTGAACCATAAATTTCACCACAACCAACTTTTTACATATTACAGTATAAAAGGAAATAACAAAAATAAGTAAATATGTAAAAGATGAAAACAAGTTTAACTAAAATTTAAAGCAAAGTAAAGTCAAAACATAGTGAAGAAGAAAATATAGGCATAGGCTATAGTTTTCAAATATGCATTGGCTATAAGGTTGTGATCAATATTTATGGTTTCACTATGTCCTCTATATTCTCTTTGCCTTAAGAGAGTATGCTGTGGTTTAAAAATTTCTGTTCGCAAAAATTGATATATTGAAATCCTAACCCCCAACTTAATGATAGTAGGTCATGATGGTGAATCCCTCAAGAACAGGATTAGTGCCCTTATAAAAAGGCCTCAGGGAACTCATTCCCTCCTTTCATCATGTAAGGATGCAGTTATAAGAGTGCTATCGATGAGGAATGGACCCTTATTAGACACTGACTCTGCCAGCATATTAATCTTGGGTCTCATAGCCTCCAAAACCATAAGAAATAACTTTCTATAGATTTCTAAGTCAACTTGTCTATAGTATTTCATTATGGCAGCCTCAACCAACAGACAAGCACCATTGCTAACCAAGACTCTTTGCTTAGTAAGCTTTCTCAAACTTTGTTATGTAAGGGATAAAAACCTCACTTGGTCATCTTTGCTGTGATACCAACTCCCAAATCTCAGAAGCTAACAATAACAAGCATTTATTTTCCTTTAAGTTACGAACAAATTCAACGGTGACTGGTGTCTGTCTACACATCTACTCAGGTCTTTCATTCACCTCTTTCCTTACCCAGTTACTCTTCTGTCTATTCAGTTAACCAGCACTTTCTTCTCAATGTCCAATCAAACTTTCATTTTCATCCCTCAAATTAAAGATCTCTTCTTAAGCAGGGTTGGAACCAGGGTGAGGTCAAGTGTGGTACTATTGGGTACAAAGTTTAGGCAGTGCCAAAAGTACAACACTCAAAATAAATAATCCTAATGTAATATGTTAAAATTTAAGATCAATCCAGAGGGTCACAATGAACTTAAAATTTTAAATGAAGATAGTTTTCATATTATTGGTCTTTCTTTTTCCCTCAGTCTCCAATATGGTTCAGCATAGTGCTGATACTGACATCTGTCAGTATTTAAACTTTCAATACTGTGAATTTGGCAATTTTTAACTTTTGAATATTTCATTAAAATGGTATTTAATTTCATTAAAATATTGAGATTTTTGACACACAAGGTAAACATCTCTCTTCCCATACCCTAGTCTGGGTCCTGTTGCTAAGATCACCAGTGATATCCATATTACTAAAACCAAGGTCTCAGTTCTGGGTACTCATCTCACTTGGCCTATGAGCAGCATCTGACATGGTTAAACACTGTTTTTTAAACATTTCATATGTAGCTTGCAAAACACAACTCTCCAAGATCTAGCTCACCGGACACTCCTGGGTCTTTTGCTGGTTCCTTCACATAAAAGCATTTTCTTGACATTGGAAAGCATCTTGATTCTCAGATCTCTTCTCTTCATTTTTATATTCATGAAAATTGAGTTCCATGACTTAAAAAAAAAAAACTTTTGATTAAAATACTCAAATTTATATATTAAGCCCAAAGCAGACCCCTGAAATCCAAATTCTTATATCAGAATGCCTATTTATTGCCATCTCATCCCCTTGCCTGTTGGCTCTGAGTCATTACTGCCTTCCCCTGTGGCCTTTCATTCTGACTTTCACATTATTTTATTCTATGGGTCACACTGGAGGGCAGGAGCAGATAAAAGCCATTCTATTTCTGTGGGATCACAAGCAGTGAGTGACCTTCCTTCATAATCTTAGCTTTGGCTGGAATGCCTGAGTGTCCACTGGGAAACTCCTGTATTGGCTCTATATCCATAAAAGTTCCAATTTTTTGACTCAGGAAATGCCTCTACCTTTTGCAATTTCTCCAGCCCGAAGATTATAGTCATTTTCTGCAGGTCAAATTTTGATTTTTATCCTCATCTAATACTATAAATTCAAACCATCAACAACATCATATGGCTCTACTTTACAAATATATATGTACTGTGATTAGTTCTCACTACTTCCCACTACTAACAACCTTCTCTAAGACATCATAATTTCTCATTAATCATTATAATTATAATGTCCCAATTGCATCCTCTTTTCTGCCTAGTTATTCATAGTCTATCAACCACAGTGATCCTTCCAAAATATAAATCAGACCACAAAATCAGGCATCTGTTTCCCAACTCATGCTGGGATGACCTACAATTGGCCTATATGGTCTGTTTCCTCTATCCTTTATCCCCACCATGTTCTCTGTGAGTTACTCTGATCACTTTGAAATGTAGACCATTTCTTCATATTCTTTGTATTTTCTATTTCCTGTATTTAGAACTTTTTTTCTCCAAGATATTTTCATCTTCTGCTCTCTCTCTCTCTTTCATCAGGTTTCCACCTGGAAGATCACCCCATCAATTCAACTTCCTCTAAACTCCAATATTAGGTAACAGTACCTCACCCTCTGATCTTCCTTATATCCCTAACCCTATTTATTTTTCTGCACATCATTCATCAAAGTTTGACACATGGTGTACCTACAGACTTATCTATCAGGTTCTGCCTTCTGTGACACTAGTTCATGAGAACAGGAACTTGCTCCCTTTCGTTCACTGCTATATTTTCAGGACCTAGAAAGGTAACTGACAGAAAATACGCACTAAGTAACTGATTTTGAATGCCATAAATGAATGAATTACAAGCAAATATCATACCATCATCTTTAAGATAACTCTATTCCAGATACTATCAGCATGGTGTGATCGATATATTGAAACTATGTATTGATAGACTCCTGCATCGAATTTTGATACAGTTTTGGCTTTTAAAATCCTGCTGTTTTCTAATCGGTAGAACAAAAAATCCAAAGAAAATGTATGTTTCCACACAAATAATTGCACACCAGGCATCAGAGTATATGGATATGCTCCAGTAAAGAGATCACATCTGAAGCAGGAGCTGTAACTAAAGTAACCCCCTATCATTTTTCAGAACTCATCTATCTTCAGCCCCAGCCACACTGGAGAGAGAATGAGGATGGGTTAGAAATCATCTCCCCTGCATCTTTAAAACATTTGCATGTGACTCTACGTTTTGCTGTCCCCCAAAGATGCAGTATTGCTCAAGTCAAAATTCTGTGTATTGGGTGGCTCAACATAACCTCCTATTCTGACAAGTACTGTGCAGTAGCATTATGAATCCCAAGAAATTAGTGTTCGTTCACAGATGTGTCAAATAAATGCAATAATGCAGCAGTGGTGATAGTAGGAAGAAACAGGAACATTTATACAATCCTAAAATAAAGATTCACAGGGTTTGTTTTTCCTCAAAAGCTCTTTGAAATCTTTTCGTTCATAAGTACTGGATCACTGGATCAATTCATTTGATAATTAGGAAAAGGCTACAGATTCTATAATAATGAAAATTCAAATTAAAAGGCATCTTAGCAGATTGACCAACGATCCTATTCCCTCTGGCCTAATACGGGATGCAGATAAGCCTTCTGACTACTGTGCAAACTCTGTTGCCCACTTTGTCATTAATGATGAAGGGATGGTGGTTGATTTCTATCTCTCTAGAATCAACTGTCCCCACTGCAATCAAAGAACTTTCACCTCCACCATCTCACAGTATAATCTACCATCTTTGTCCATTTGGATTGTTAGAACAAAATATCTAAGACCAGGTGATCTCTAATAATTTATAATGAACAGGAATTTTTATCTTATAGTCTGGAGAGACTAAGATGAAGGCACTAACACTGGAAATGACTGGCCTCTGCTTCCAAGATGGTACCTTCTTGCTGTTTCCTCATATCCTGAAGGCTGGAGGACAAGAAAGAAAAAATGCTGTGGGCAGCTTCTTTTACTTATTTAGTTTTGTTATTTTTATTGAGTCTTTTTAGTTATACATGACAGTAGAATTCATTTTGATATAATTATACGAACATGGAATATATCTTACTCTCATTCAGACCCTGATACCTCTCCTTCCTCTTCCCTTTTTCCACCCCCTATTCCCTTCCTTGTATTGATCTTTCTGCAATTTACTCATAGTTATTATTTTAAATTAATTTCTTGTGTGTGTATGTATGTATATGAGGAGATTCACTGTGGTGTATTCATATATGTACATAGGAAAGTTGTGTCAGATTTATTCCACTGACTTTCCTTTTTCTATCCCCCCTCCCTTCCATTCATTCCCCTTTGTCTAATCCAGACACTTCTTAAAAGAAGAAATATGGTCAACAAATATGTGAAAAACTGTTCAGCATCTCTAGCAATTAGAGAAATGCAAATTAAAACTATACTGAGATTTCATCTCACTGCAGTCAGAATAGCAATTATCAAGAATACAAGAAACAATAAATGTTGGCAAGGATGTGGTAAAAAAAAAAAAAAAAAAAGCTACACTCATTCAGTGCTGGTGGAACTGCAAACTGGTGCAACCACTCTGCAAAGCAGTATGGAGATTCCTCAAAAAAAACTGGCAAACTTCTTTTATAAAAAAACAACTCAGGTCATTGCACCAGGAAGCAGAAAGAGGAGAGAGAGAAACAGACAGAGAAAGAGAGACAGAGAGAGAGACACACACACAGAGAGAGACTGACTGAGACTTTTTCTCTTGCCAAGGGCAAAATATATACCCCAAAGTCAACCCCAATGACCCACCTCCTCGAGCCATACCCTACCTGCCTACAGTTATCACCCAGTTAATCCCTATCAGTGGATGAATGCATTGATTAGATGAGAACTCTCATAATCCAATCATTTCACCTCTAACTTTCTTGTATTGTTTCACACATGAGCATCTTGAGGGCAACTAACATCTGAATCATAGCAAATACAGAATATTTATGCTTTGAGTTGAGAATCTAGGGATTTACATCTATCATCCTATTTCTCTGATATGCTCAATACTGTTAGATGAACGAATTCCATTTCATGGTGCCTCTACCATTCTTTTAAGGCAATGAACATTAGATTTCTCAAAGTTTCAACTTCAAAGGGCAATTTATTTAATAGACCATAGGTAAAAATTTAAATAATTGTTTTACTATTGTGTTTAGTAAATTTCCAGATTCTTTTCTGGGAAACTTAAGATTTTCTGTGCCTTCTATCCCTACTGAATCTGATACCTTCTGTTTCCACTCACGGTGACAATTTTTATATTCTTGTCTGCAACCAACAGGAACCTATTCTGCTAAATCCCTTAAGTCATAAAAGAATTTTCTGGAAGGAAACTGTATTAGTTATGTATTGCTGTGTGACTGATTATGGAAAATTTAGCAATTAAAAACAATAAGCAATTATATCATCTCACAGTTTCAGCAGGTCAGGATACCTGGCATGGCTCAGCTGGTGGTTTTGGTTGAAGGTTCCTCATGAAACTACAGTCAAAATCTAGACTAGAACTACAGTCATTTTCAGACTGAACTAAAAGAGGATCTGCTCCCAAACTCACAAACAAACCTTAGGTCATTGCTGTTTGTGACCCAGGAACATTTCTTTGTGTAGTTGTCTCCATAGAGTGCTCACACAAATGTCAGCTAGCTCCCTCAGGGCATGCAGGGAAGCATACAATTAAGTCAGAAGCCACAATCTCTCCATAATCTAATCTCAAAAGTGTTATTTTATGACTTTTGTCCTTATTCACTTGTTAGAAGTGAGTCATTAGGTCCAGACCACACTCAAGCGAGGAGAATCACTGAAAGGAACATGAATCACTAGTGCAGGGATTATTGAGGGTCATCTTAGAAGATGCCTACTCCCCACATGTCAAATATTTCACATACTTTTAAAGGCGGCTAGAAACCCTTTTAGAAAACCCTAGGTCTATGACAGTGAAGAACTCAGCCAGGTCACGTCCCAGTAATGTGACTATAATGCCATCACTGGACACTTGCTATTGTCCTCACTAGCATTGCTGCACTTCTGGACTTAACTCCACTGTTACCACTAATATAAAAACTTTTAATAAATTATGAGGTTCAGTGACCTGGGTTTGAACATCCATTTTCCTCATACTAAATCCTTTGCTACACACTAGCAGCCAGAGAGTTGAGACAGGAATATCTGCTCCTTTCTCATTATACAAAGTGGAGCCTATTTGAGATTCCCCTAAAATAGGAAGGGTTGCAGATTCTAGATAGCCAGAAATAAACAGCCAGACAGAGACTTAGATAGATTTATAGATAGATAAAATGTTCCTTATACTTGTCCAATGTACAGATTTTCTTGAATTGTTTCCTCTGCATGTGAAAACAAGCAATAGATTGTTTTGATTATAAATCCCAAATGTTCATGTTTTCATTTTTATCTCTATACTTTTGATGGAAATTGTTTTATTCTTTCATTTCTAAAAAAACAAGTTAAATATACACAGACTGGTTTAATCTGACTTCATAACAGATTCAGTCAAGATCAGACATGTCACCAAATGTCTGGCTTCAAGTAGAGTGATTCTAATGTATAATTCAATGTAGGAATTCCTACAAACCCTTCCCATTCACTATTCAGAACACATGCCTAGAGTCTGAGAAATTTGAATTATTTCCACTCATTTTATTTAAACCTGATAGCACCATAACTATGTACGTATCTTTAGGACAGATGCTATTGGTTCGTTTATACCCAAGTTAAAGTGATGTCTTATCTCTTTTTTAAAAAATGGAAAAAATTTAAAAGACTCTAAGAACTCTAAGAATTTAAGGTGAGTGACAAAAAAAGATGTAATGAGGAACATAAAATAGTTAGTCCACTTCATAATTTTTCACGTCTAGTTCTAAACCAGATCAGGCCCAGGTACTAAAAAGAGTGAATGAATTTATAAAATTTCCTTTCATTTTTATCATAGAAAGAGAAAATTAACTAGTTGTCTTATATAACAAAACATAGATGTGCTAACAAATTGGGTTGGGCTAAATAAGGAACTCGAAATCATTTACTGGATAATATTCAACAAATATTTATTGGGTGTATGTTACTTGGTGGTATATCTAGGAACTATCAATAAAGCAGTTAAAAGGAAAATTTAGTTTCTGATCTTAGGAAACATGTGTAAAAATAGATAACAAGTTACAGAGATGATAGATAGATAGATAGATACATAGATAGATAGATACATAGATAGATAGATAGACAGGTCAAAGTGTACTCTGTGGCACATAACAGGAGTAGCTGCTTCACTTGAAGTTTGAAGCATTCTTCTCTAGATAGAGATGATATTTAAGTTCATCCTTAAATATGATAATTCTTCAATTTGTTGTACTTTTACTGACTAGAGGAATTATGCCTTAGTGAGTTTGAGCTCCTATGATGTCATAGACTGGGTGGTTTAAACCATAGAAATTCATTCCTCACAGTTATGCAATCTAAAAGTCCAAAGTTAAGATGCCAACCCACCTGGTGTTTGACGAGAACACAGATCTCTCTTCACTATGTCGTCACATGGTGGAGAGTAGTCCCAGGAAGAGTTCTCATGTCTTTTCTCATAAGGCCACAAATTCCATTTATGAGGGCTCCTCATGACCTAATTATCTACAAAAACCCAACTATCTAGCACTACTTCCTTACCTATGTTAAATCCAACATACATAAATTATATCACATTCTGGGCGATTCACATTCAATTCTTCTATGTAAATGTAGAGCAAGCTAATTAAATAGTAATTTGTATTTCACATTCATTCCATGAATTTCAAATCTAAAACTGAACAGAATTATTTAGATTTAATAATTACGGTAGAAAATTGAAGGAAAGTATGTTATTTCTGAATAGAAATTCTTTCATTTTCTTTTTTATTGTTGTTTTTCTTTATTGGTGATGCTAAGGATCAAACACCGGGTCTTGCACATGCTAAGCAAGTACTGTACAACTGCAATATACCCCCAACCCTAGACAGAAATTCTTAGCTTTGCTCTATGCTGTCTTGTTGAAATAGAAAGAGGCAAATTTTATGAGATTCAATTCTAAGCCTCATAAACTTCAAAAACTGTAAATTTTGAAATATGTAGAAAAGAAAATAATGATTGTGTTTACCCTTGTAGCTATGAATTTTTCTTGTAGACTCCTTGAAGTTAGGAATGTGTGTCCCCCACATTATGGTGAACATAGCACTCAAAATTGCTTAAGGCTGACTTAAAACAATCAGATGGATTCCATTTATATTAAATATCCTTTAATTTCATTTAATCAGTCTCACAAAAAATGAGAAAAAAATTTCAGTGTGTGAAGAAAGCAAAGGAGTGCATTTTTCGAATGTTAATGCATAGAAGAGAAGGAAAGTCACATTTGTTATAACCCTGCCATAAAGTGGAGCTATAATCTCACCATGCATCTGTTCCATCTGCCATCAATTAGTTTGATGAAAATAGGCTAACAGTGCAGGAGTGATTAGCAGGAAAGATTAAATTCGCTTCAGTTTTAATTACAAATCTTTGCCCTTAAAGTTTTATTGGCTTGAAAGAACCCCTACTGTTCTGTCTCTCTCCATAGTTGATGTGCATTTCATCACTTTACTTTGAAATTATTAGTGCATTTTCTTTGGTACTTATTTCTAATTGCAGACTTTATCCACAAATGTTACTGAAATGCCCATATGCCAGTACAAGCATAACTAAAGACTGTTCAAATCTCACTAATTCAAGTTCAAATTATCTTTAGTAGCAAATATGCATCTGTTATACACAGAGAACTCTGAGGTTTACGTATTTGTCAGTGGACCTTTGTTTTATTCACCCATTGATTGACTCATTCACTTATTCATATAGCAAACATTAAGTTAGTGCCTGTTCTGTTCCAGGCACTGATGGGGTTCATAGGATAACCAAAAGTGAACCAAAAGAAACAAAATTCTTTAGTCATGCAAGACCTATATCCTAGTGGCTAGAGAGAAACCAATTGTTATGAGACGAATTTTGTTCCCTGCCCCAAAATTCTTATGTTGAACTCTTAATCTCAGTACATTAAATGTAACCATATTTGAGGATGAGATTTTTCAGTTTTAGTTGTTTTATTATTTTTCTCTTTGTTCTTATTTTTATTTGTCCATTTTTATTTTTATCTTTTTAAGTGTTTTTTTCCCCCCAGTGGTGGAAATCAAGCCCAGGGTCTTCATGCACATTGTACATGGGTTCTGCCTCACAGTTATGCTCCCAGCTCTTTTGAGAGAAAGTAAGCTGAAGTCTAGCCACAACTCAGTCTGATCAAACCTTAGCAGATGTTTTTACTTAAAAAAGAAGGGTAAGCTCCCAGTTGCTGTCCAATCCCCAGGCAGGAAGAGATGGTGGGAGGCTGAGATCCTGCTCCTGGATAGACACCTGTCTGATATCGTTTGGATCTGAAATATCCCTAAAAGCTCATGTGTTTTAGTCCCCAGTTGGAACCAATAGTGATTGAGAGGTGATGCTATTGGAAGGTGGTGAAAAATATAGAAAGTGGGTCTACTGGGAGCATGTCCTTAGAGGGTGTATCTCATCCCTGGTCCCTTCCTCTCTCCCTCTTTGCATCCTAGCCACACCTGGTCAGTTCATGTATGGTTGAAAATGCTGAAGGTGAATCCTGCTGAAAGGGAGCTGTGATTTCAGCCCCACTTTTCCTCATGAAGCTCCTATATCTGCATCAGAGTCCAAGCAGAGGACAAAAACCTCAGGCCCTTCAACATAACTGGAGCAAACAGCATCAGAATTGGTTTCAGGTAACAGGGCTGCCTGAGGAAGGACTGGGGATATAGCTCAGTGGTAGAGCACTTGCTTAGTATGCATATATCACAGCTCAGGAGGAAAAAATAAAAAGGACTGTGGAAATCCCTAAGCCCTGAGAGAGATTACCACTACCACAGTAGGAGTAATTACAGAGGGGGCATTCCATGCAGTCTGCTGTATACACCACCTCTGCCTAAAGTAACAGGAATTACCCACTCTTAAAAGAATTACACAGATGGTGAGTCTTTCTACCTCTGAAATGTAAAGCTCTGTGCGCAAACCCAAGAATCACATTCAGAGAGACTACAAGGAGATTACACTATGTATTCCACTTGGAAATTACCTCAACATTTCACACCAAACTTATTCCCTAAGATATGTTGGCAAAAGTAAGCTACATATAAAGAAGGATACCACCTAGAGAAGAAGAAATATCCATCTCAATAGATGCACAAATTTCAATGTAGAAACACAAGAAATATGAAAGAACAAGGTAATATGTCACCTCCTATAGTTCATAACTGCATATTAACAGGTTCCAAAAACAGTGAAGTAGGCGTAATGTACTTAGAATTCAAAATAATGATTTTTTTAATATCTCAGTGAAATCCAGGAGACTACACATAAACAATTGAATGAAGAAAGACAAAGCAGAATATGAGTAAGCAATTTAATAAAGAAAAAGAGAATGGGGGGGGGAACCTTGGAAACAAAAAGATCAATAATATAAGAAACGCAGTCACTTACTGGAACCCAAAGGAAGGACTGAGAGACAAAACGTACAGAGAAAGCGAGACTTTTACTAATGGTTTTGCAAGATCTGGCGTAGGCACACCCAGAACAATAACAATCAGCATTTTATCCCCTAGAGCACAAGGTAACTCGCAGTTTCTCATTGACTGAGAACTATGAGGTGTACAATCTTCCCTCATGTCACCTAGGTTTTACTGTCTCCTATTGGTTTATTCAAAGAAATATACCTCCGTTGTCTCCATGTTCCTTTGTTCTTTGTGGCAAGAAGGCCTTTTTGGCATGAATGCATCTCGGCAAATACACAGTGTATCTGTGTATGCAGCCCCTTCCCCACCACCTCCTGTGGGTCAAGGGGCTGTGAATCTGTCACACTCAGTTATTAACTGCTGGTAACCACTCTGTTCTATTTCCCCTCCAGCTGTTTGTTGTTGTTGTTGTTTTTTTCCCCCTTACATCCCCAATCATTTTACATTTAATGCCAAATATTGTATTTTGAAAATGGACCACCAGACTTTTCGTTTCTCATAAGTCAGATTAAAAAACAAACTCGTTTCTTTTAGTTTTTTTTAATTATTATTTGTAAAACAAACTCTTTTGAAAGCCTCAATGAAAAACTAGGTCAAGCAGAAGAAAGATTACTTGAAGATAAGTCAAAAATACTACACTGAAACAGCAATAAATAGTAAATAAAGGAATGAAGAGAATATACAAGATCTCTGGAACACCATTAAAAATCAAATATCTAAATAATTAGCATTCCAAGAGGGAGAAGAGCTGCTTGCTTAGGGCATAGAAAATATATTCAGTAAAATAATACCAGAAAATTTCCCAAATTTTGAGGAAGACATAAACATCCAGGTATAAAGGATACGTAGAACCTCAAATAGGCATGATCAGAAAAGAACCTCTCCATGACATATTATAATTAAATTCTTAAAGTACGGGAAATGCCCATTATAGTAAGAGCAGAATTAACTCTGAATATAAATGCTCTTAATTCTCCAGTTGAAAGACACAGTGAACAGAGAAACAACATGTATCCCATTTGTTTACAATAAAAAAAAAAAAGAAAGAAAGACACAGTGGTTGAATAGATTAAAAACCAAGACAGAAAAGTATGCTGTTTACCAGGTACTCACCTCACCTGCAAAGATGTACACAGACTGAAAGTGAAAGAATCAGAAAAGATATTCTAAAAAATTGGAATCTTTAGACTTGAAGCTAACATCTATTAAGAGACAAAGAGGGTAACAATATTTTGACCAAAGAAATAATACATCAAGAAGAAATAATATCTATAAATACACATAAAATTTTATTTTGATAATTAAAAATGTAAATCAGGGGCTGGGGTTGTGGCTCAGTGGTAGAATGCTTGCCTAGCATGTGTGAGACACTGGGTTCGATTCTTAGCACTGTATGTAAAAAAATAAATAAATAAAGGTCCATTGACAACTAAAAATATATATAAAAAATTAAGAAATATAAAATGTAAATCAGAGCAACAACTTTATAAAACAAACACTACTGGACCTAAAGAAAGAGATAGGACCCAATACAATAACAGTCGAAAACTTCAATACCCCAGGGTCACCAATCCAGACAAAATATCAACAAGGAAACATTAGAGTTAAATTACACTGTAGGTTAAACCTAACAGACATCTACAGAATATTCTATTGAACAGTTACAGAGTACACATTATTTTCATCAATACATGAAACTTTTTTCCCAGAATAGACCATATATTAGGTCACAGAGCAAGTCTTAACAATTTTTTTTAAACTGAAATAATTTCTTGTATCATAATGAGATGAAATTAGAAGCCACCAGCAAGAGAAATTTACAGAAATTATACAAATACACTATTGAATAGTGAGTCACTGAAGAAATCAAAAGGGAAATAAAAAATTTTCTAAATCAAATGTGTCGCCGCCCGCGGCAACAATTGCACAGGTATTTATCGGAGAGGCCTGGAAATAAACTATTTTTCCTATATTCACTAATTTATAGAGGAAGAGAGACTTTGAGAGAAAGATAGGCTTTGCTTAGAGGAAGAGAAACTTTGCTTAGAGGAAGAGAATTGCTTAGAGAGAAAGTTTTGGAGAAAGAGAAGCTTCTACGCTTATCAGAGATCTATTTCTTCATAGTTCTGCTGCTTTTTCTTAAAGGCGCGTCCTGCATCCTGTGAACTAAGGGTGCGTCTATCTGAGGTGCTTCTTAGTGATGCGTCCCGCGTACTGCGATCTACCTATCTGTGATCTAGAGGTGTGTCTCAATTCTCCGCTCTGTGATCTGCCTTCCCCTGCTGCCTGCTGCTTCTCTCTGCGAGCTACTTCTATCTGCTTGCTGCCTTTTCTTCTTCCTTTCTGCTAATGGCTTCTACTCCGCTTCTTTCTGCTAGCTGCTGCTCTTACTGTCACGCCCCCGCACACCGCCTGCTTATATTCCCTCCAGGAGGCGGAGGGCGGGGCCAGGCCAGTTGCAATCAGGCGAGGAGCCAGCTGCCCTATCACGGCAAGGGTTAAAACGAGCAGGCCCGAGCAGGCACGCTTGGGAACACCTGTGCACGCGTTGTGCGTGTGGACTTAACTGAATAAGGCCAGTGATAAATCACCTGAGTGCGCTTATGTTAATTAACCTCCTCACTGCCGATGTGAGCATGGCACAGCCCCCAACAAAATGAAGATGAAAGCACAGTATACCAGAAACTGTGGGATACAGAAAAAGTAATAACAAAGGTAAATTAAAAACAATTATATCTACATCAAAAAAAGGGAAAGAAGAAAAAAGAGAGGAAGAGATCTCAAATAATAAACCTATTGGTACATACCAGAAAAACATGAAAAAAAATTAGTAGAAGAAAAGAAATAAGATAAGAGCAGAAATAAATGAAATAGACGAAAAGAACAGTACAAAGAATCAATGAAATGGAGAGTTGTTTCTTTAAAAAGATAAAACTGACAAACCTTTGCTAAACTAATAAAAAGAACAGAAAAAAGCACAAATAAATAAAATTAGAGGAGAAAAAGGAGACAACAGTTACTACAGGAGTTCAAAGGATTAATATGGAATAATTTTGAAAAACTATATGCCAATAAATTGGAAAATCTAGAAGAAATGGGGAAATTTCTGGATATATATCACCTGTCAAACACAAAAACAGCATGGTGTTGGCACCAAAATAGACAGGCAGACCAATGGTACAGAATAGAAGACACAGAGACAAAACCACACAAATATAGTCACCTCATACTACAAAGGAGCCACAGACATACAATGGAGAAAAGATAGCACAAACAGTGCTGGCAAAACTGGAAATCCTTATGCAGTAAAATGAAATTAAACCTCTATCTCTCACCCTGCACAAAACTCAACTCAAAATGGATCAAAGACATAGGAATTAGACCAGAGACTCTGCACCTAATAAAAGACAGAATATGCCCAAATCTTCATCATGTTGGCTTAGGATCAGACTTCCTCAACAAGACTCCCAAAGCACAAGAAATCAAAGCAAGAATCAATAAATGGGATGGACTCAAACTAAAAAGCTTTTTCTCAGCAAAGGATACAATCAAGAATGTGAAGAGAGAACCTACAGAGTGGGAGAAAATCTTTGCCACATGCACTTCAAATAGAGCACTTATCTCCAAAATTTATAAAGAACTTACAAAATTTATACCAAAAATACAAAGAACCCAATCAATAAATGGGTCAAGGAACTGAATAGACACTTTACAGAAGAAGACATACAGGCAATTAATAAATATATGAAAAAGTGTTCAACATCTCTAGTAATTAGAGAAATGCAAATTAAAACAACTCTAAGATTTCATCTTACTCCATTTAGAATGGCTATTATCAAGAACACAAACAATAATAGATGTTGGCATGGATGTGGGGAAAAAGGCACACTTTGACATTGCTGGTGGAGTTGCAAATTAGTGCAGTCACTCTGGAAAGCAGTGTGGAGAATCCTCAGAAAACTTAGAATGGACCCACCTTTTGACCCAGTTATCCCACTCCTCGGTTTATACCCAAAGGACTTAAAATCAGCATACTACATTAAAACAGCCACATCAATATTTATAGCAGCTCAGTTTACATTAGCTAGATTGTGGAACCAACCTAGATGCCCTTCAACAGATGAATGGATGAAGAAACTGTGGTATATATACACAATGGAATATTATTCAGCCATAAAGAAGAATAATATTACAACATTTGCAAATAAATGGATGGAATTGGAGAATATCATGCCAAGTGAAATAAGCCAATCCCAAAAAACCAAAGGCTGAATGTTTTCCCTGATAAGTGGAGAATGATATACAATGGGGGTGGGGGCGGGGGGAGTGAGAGAAGAATGGGGGAACTTTAGATTATGTAGAAGGAAATGAGAGGGAGTGGGTTATGAAAAATGGTGGAATGAGACAGACATCATGACCTTATGTACATGTATGATTACATGGATGGTATGAATCTACATCGTGTACAATCATAGAAACGAAATGATGTACCCCATTTGTGTACAATGAATCAAAATGCAGTCTGTAAAGAATTAAAAGATAAATTTTTTAAAAAGTCAGCTAGACACACAAAAAAAGTCTAAATAGATCAATAGCAAGCAATGAGATTGAATCAGTAATTTAAAAAACCTCCCAACAAAGAAAAGTTCAGGACTAGATGGATTCACTGTGAAATTCTACCACACTTTTAAAGAACAACTAAAGCCAATACTCCTCAATTTTCTCCATAAACTAGAAAGAGAAAGAAACATTCTACAAATTCAGTATTATTCTGCTATCAATGCCTGATAAGAAAAAAAAAAAAAAAAAAAAAGGAAGGAAGGAAAGAAGGAAGGAAGGAAAGGGAAGAAAGAAAACTACCAACAAAATACCCCTGGTAAACACAGATGCAAAAATCCTCAGCAAAATACTTGCAAGTTGAATTCAGTATCACATTAACAAGGTCATATGCCATGATCATATTTCATACAGGGATGAAAGGATTGTTTGATATATACAAATCAAATAAAATTAAAAATCACATGATCATCTTGATAGATGGGGAAAAATTCATTCTTAGATAAAATTCAACATCTCTTCATGATAAAAGTTCTGAATAAATTAGATCCAGAAGGATAATATCTCAAAGTAATATGGCTCTATATGACAAACCCACAGCCAACACACTGAATGGGGAAAATCTGAAAGCATTTTCTCCAAGAGTTGGAACAAGATAAGAGTGTTCCTTTTCACCACTTTTATTCAATATAGTACTAGACATTTTAGGCAGAGCAATTAGGCAAGAGAAGGAAACAAAAGGAATATAAACAGGAAAGAATGAAGTCAAATTTTCCCTGTTTGCAGATGATGATTCTATACATACAAAATTCCAGATTCTCTCCAAAGATTTTTAGAAGTGATAAACAAATTCAGTAAAGGGGTAGAACACAAAATTGACATCCAAAAATCAATAACCATTCTATACAACAATAATAAAGTCACTGAAAACTAAATTAGTAATCGCCTTCACAATATAAATAAATTAATAGCTAGGAACAAACCTAGGACCTAAGGTCACTACAATGACAATAATGAAACACTGAATAAAGAAATTGAAGAAGACACTAGAAGGTGGAAAGACTGCTCTCTCCACTGTGTTCATGGACTGAAAGAATTAATATTCTTAAAATGGTTATACTATCCAAATTGATCTACCAATTCAGTGCAATCCCTATCAAAATACCAATGAAATCCTTCACAGAACTAAAAAATATAGCCTAAGTGCCTGTCAAAAGATGAATGGATAGGCTGGTGATATAGCTTAGTTGGTAGAGTGCCTGCCTTGCATGCACAAGGCCCTGGGTTCAATCCCCAGCACCACAAAAATAAATAAATAAAACAAAATAAAAATTAAAAAATAAGATGAACAGATAATGAAAATAGGATAAGTATGGATATAAGTATAAATATATCTAAATACACTGTGTAGTATTATTCAGCCACAAAGAAAAATGAAATCCTGTCATTTGCAGAAAAATGAATGGAACTGAAAGACATAATTTTAAACAAAACAAGCCAAACACTGAAAGACAGGTATTGCCTGTTTCCTCACATATGTGGAAACTAAAAAACAAATAAAATAAAATAAAAATAAGTAAAAAAACCTGAAAATTGAACAGGGACTACAAGATCCTTGGAAGGGAGTCAGGACAGGATAAAAGGGAGGGCAGGCAGGATTGATGCATGATATATACACAAATAGAAATGTCACAGTGAAACCCATTAATTTTTACAATTAATGTCTTAATAATTATAATAAGAAAAAATAGAAGAGAACTATGAAATGAGTCAACATTTATTTAAACTTATTTCCATCTCTGAAAAAATCATTATAAAACTCATTGATTTTATTATAAGACGACCACAGCTAGAGAAATTCTTGGTTAAAGAAAAGGAATGTTTTCAAAAAGACTCTACCATGCCAATTATTTTTCTTTTCCATTCTCCTTTGGTCTTACAGCATATCACCATTTATGGGTATATTGTGCATCATTAAAATTTTCTAATGTGTTTAATATTTAAGGTTAAGTTGGTCATGTGACTAATATTGAACCAAACTGTCTAATATTTAGCACTTAATTTGATCAATTTTCTAGAACAAATATAAATGTCTATTCTTAAATCTTTTTTTAATATTATGTAGTTAATGTGCTTCAGATCCCAAATTCAGTAATTTTGAATCTGACATAGCAGAAATCAAGAACATTGCTACTAAAAGCACTGAGAAATTTTTTTCCCTTTATCTGTAACATAAAAACAAAACTATGTTGTCCTTTTGGTTTTGGAAGATCTCACTTTGGTGTGCAGACTTGGACAAGCAGGGAGTAAGTCACAAGATACACTCACTGTTCTTAAGCCTAGCCCAGATATTAGTTAAAGAATGCAAATGCAAGTAGATCAGACTTATGGAGTGCTCCATTTAATTAGCCTTGGAATGTATTGTATTTACTAATGTAAAATTCTCTGGGCCAGTGAGGAACAGGCAGTACATCAAAAATACTTATATTTATGATGAAAGTGTGCAACTCCACCAACCTCTGTGGGTTAGCCAAATAAAATCCCACGGAATTACAGCTCTTCATGGAATTTTCTGGAACCATGATACCCAACAAATTAGGGCTTCTGAAACCTGGCAGAATATTTCAGGATATCATCAAAAAATGAGGTAAGGAGTGAGTCAGATGATTTGGTCACTACTTACCAGCTTCCTCCTTATCCAGAGAGGCACACTGCCAATTCCAGAAAAATACCATCCATGGACTTGCTTTCTTCAGAATTTTCTCTTTTCAATTAGGCATGGAAGCAAAGGAAAAATGACCCCTGAAGGGGTCCTGAGATTTGTTCACATATCTGACAGAAATTTCATTATCCTCAAGTTTTTGTTTTTGTTTTCGTTTGTTTTAATTATTTGGTCCCAAATAGACCAGTTTAAAGATCTTACTTCATCTGGACTTCTAAATCTTATAGATCAGAGTGATCAATTGTTCTTGCCCTTACTTTTTCTCTACCACTGTCATGCCCACAGTTCCATCTACTGGAGTATAGCAATCAGAATTAAAGCAAGAAAAGGATATTGATCGTGCCAAGGCAAGCAAATAAGACCAAGTCTGTATCATCATGGTGAAAGGGATTTCTAAAATGCATTGTAAACATACAGATTTTGAATCTCCTTATGAGCAAATAACTTAATTGTAAAAAAGGTTTTAGGTAGAAATGCAGCAAAAACAGCCATGTCAGAATCTCGGGCAAATAATTTCAGCATTGTGACCAAGTAAATATTGAAGGGTACAAGACTGCCAAAATTATTCTCTTAGGGGGAAAACTTGCCTCCTGCCTTCTCTTTTACTGTAACTAATCACAGGGTTTTCATGCTTTGAAAATCAGATATTCTATGCTGTTTCAATTCCTTTCCAAGTCGTGTTTATATTACACAGTAATTCTTTCCAGGAAAGCCATTTGTATACTCTTTTATTGATACTCATAACCTCTTCTATGAGAAAGAGACATGGAATGTGAACATATTTACATTGTGCAGATCAAAAATATTAAGGTCATATGAAAGGTAAATGGCAACTACTGCTGTAAAACCTAATCCTGTGACTTCCTTAGCAATATAGTTAAGGGAAGAAAACAAGTTTCAGCATTTCTGCCAGATGATTCAAGGAACAAGATCAAAATAGTGTCAGGAACTGTACCTGCCCCATCCAGCTGCCTCTGTATGAAGAGTGGACCCAGATGTACTTCCAAGAACACACATTTGGACATTTGGCTGCTTTTTATTCCTGATTGGGTTCATCACTTCTTTTTTGTTCCCCAAGCTGTTGCCTGGCCTGAACTTTTCCCACACCTGCCTGCTTCCATCTTTGCAGGGTGGCCTCCATCCTGTATGACTACCAGCTGGAATTGGCTTCTGGGAATAGCATACCTTTCAGTCTGGTGCATATCACAACCAACTGGCCACCCAGTTGTTCACAGCAGCTTGGCCACATGCTATCTCCCGTTGAGAGCAGCTCCAGCTGAGGAATCTCTTTGTAGTGAGCCGGCCCCATCCACTGATACCCAGCTGGTCCCAGCCAGTTGCTACAGCTAAGCAATCAGATCCTCCTATATCTTGATATAGGCCAAACCCAAGAACACTGGTGAAGTATAAGGGTTATCTCTCCTGTAAGTGTCCCTAGCATCTCCAGGGCAAGCCATGATCCATTTCTGCTCTCAGGAAGCTATGAGATCATTCCTATTTAATCTTCAATTAGACATTTAGGCCACAGCTATTAAAAGCTTCGTATGTGTCTCTTTACTCCTTGCTCAACCATGCCCTTCCAGGTTTATCTCTGAGGAAGAGTAGAAAGCATCAGACTTGGAACCAAGAAATTAAGCTCCAAGAGAACTTCAGCACTTAGTCTCTAAGATCCTCCGTTTGCTGTAAAGACTAAACAAGATAATGCTTATTAGAGAATTTCAAAAATATAACCAAAGCTTGAATTGAATTTTCAAAAAGATTTCCCATGCCAAAGGAATGAATCAATGAGAGTAAAATGACAGGCAGGGAGGGTTTCTTCAAAGAACCAACAACACTAGCTATTCAAAATTAACCAGGAACTATAGCTTGGAGAATGGAAAAAATAGATTCCCAAACACTCATTTTTCTCCTTAAAATCTTCCATTTGACTAATTTCAAATTGCCCAAATCTCAAAGAATTGTTACTCAAGAAGGACTACAGTGGGTCAGAGAACATTACCCTACCAATACCCACACAAATCACTGTGGCCTATGAAAGCTGTCTTACTTGGAAAAATGGTCTCTTTATGGATTTAAGGAGTTTAAGATGAATCTTCTGGTGTTATTATTTAAAATGCTCTTATATAAGAATGGAGGAAGGAGGGACTGTGTAGAGGGAAAAGAGGGGTGGGAGGGGTAAGGGGAAGAAAAAAAATAACAGAATGAATCAAAAACTATTACTCTAGGTAAATGTATGATTACACAAATGGTATGCCTCTACTTCAGGTACAGAGAAACAAGATGTATCTCATTTGTTTACAATAAAAATAAATTAAAAAAAAAAAAAAGAAAGGTAGAAGAAAATCTGAGACAGAAGAGGAGATAAAGTGATCCCAGAGGCATAGACTGGAGTGACACAGCCTCTCGACACTGGAGGAGGTAAGGGATGGAACCTCCACTAGAGCCTCTGAAGACAGCACGACTAGGCCGACACCATGGTTTCTCACTTGTGGCCTCTGGAAATGCGAGAGAATAATTTCTGTTGTTTAATGCCACCAAAATGTGTGGAAATCTGTCATTGAAACCTAAGACCATAATAAAGTGATAGGAACTCTCGTTAGTCCACTCAGGCTGCTGTAATGAAATATCACAGGCCAGATGGCTTAAACGGACTTCTATTTCTCACAGTTCTGGAGGCTGGGAAGTGTAAGATCAAACCGTCAGCAGATTCAGTGGCTGGTGAGGGACCAATTCCTGGACATCTTGTAGCATCCTCACATGGCCAAAGAGAGAAAGGCAGCACACTCTGTGGTGTCTCATCTTGTACTGGCACTAATCACATCACACAGGCTCCACCCTCATGAATTATCTCCCAAAGGTTCCAAATATTATCAGACTGGGTGTTAGTGTCTCTGCATGGGAACTTATGGGGGAACACAAATATTTGATCTGTACTGCTGTTTCAGTGATGCTTTAGGAGCATAAATTCCTCTCAGAGGGATATTTTAGGTCTTTTTCTAACATTATATGCTCTCATAATCCTTTCCACTCAGGAAGAGGTACCTATGGATTAACCAATATGAGGTAGTAGGAAGAGCATGGAGATTTAGCATACAACTTCTAAACATTTTTATTTATTACTCTGGTTATTAATATTTTCAGTCTGAAATTCACATATTTACTTACATATATCTATACATATTTATATCTTTATATATTTAAATAAAGAACATAGAATATGTATGCCATACATATTATTATAATATATAATATAATAAATAATTATATATAGATATACATATGCACACATATATTAAGCAACTTTTTTTCATATTTATTTATTTCCTTCATTGTAAACAAATGGGGTACAACTTGTTTCTCTGGTTGTACATGAAGTAGAGGCATATCATTTGTGTAATCATACATTTACATAGGGCAATGATGTTTGACTTATTCTGTTATTTTTCCTTTCTCCCACCCCTCCCACCCCTCTTTTTCCTCTATATAATCCATCCTTCCTCCATTTTTGCCTCCCTTCCACCCCCCATTATGTATCATCATCCACTTATAAGTGAGATCATTCATCCTTTGGTTTTTTGGGATTGGCTTATCTCACTTAGCATGATATTCTCCAATTTCATTCATTTGCCTGCAAATGCCATAATTTTATTATTATTTATGGCTGAGTAATATTCCATTGTGTATATATACCACAGTTTCTTTATCCATTCATCTATTAAAGGGCATCTAGGTTGGTTCCACAATCTGGCTATTGTGAACTGAGCAGCTATGAACATTGATGTTTCTGCATCACTGTAGTATGCTGATTCTAAGTCCTTTGGGTATAGGCCAAGAAGTGGGATAGCTGGGTCAAATGGTGATTCCATTCCAAGTTTTCTAAGGAATCTCCACACTGCTTTCCAAAGTGGCTGCACTAATTTGCAACTTCACCAATAATGTATGAGTGTACCTTTTTCCCCACATCCTCACCACACCTATTGTTGCTTGTATTCTTGATAATCACCATTCTAATTGGGGTGAGATGGAATCTTAGGGTAGTTTTGATTTGCATTTCTCTTTTTACTAGAGATGTTGAAGATTTTTTCATATATCTGTTGATTGCTTGTAGATCTTATTCTGTGAAGTGTCTGCTCATTTCCTTAGCCCATTTGTTGATTGGGTTATTTGTATTCTTGGTGTAGAGTTTTTTGAGTTCTTTATAAATTCTGGAGATTAATACTCTATCTAAAGTATGTGTGGCAAAGATTTTCTCCACTCTGTATGCTCTCTCTTCACATTGCTGATAGTTTACTTTGCTAAGAAAAAGTAAAGCAACTTTTAATTGACATTCCTAAGGGCCAAAGTAGAGGAGTATATAACTGTTTCATTGACATACCATCCAGAATCTGGGATATTTTGATCTACAGTGCCCTGCACTACTTTCGATCAGCATGAAAAAGAAAACAAGAGGTGAACAAGAATTGGTATAGAAAAGTACAGTCGTGAGTATCAGGACAGTTGTCGCCAACAGTGGGCAAACTCTGGGGTCTGGCGAGGGGTGAAGGGGGATTGGAAAATAAAGATTGACAGACACAGATCTTGAAGATTAGGCTGGGATCAGGTGGGGCCTGCTCTCTGATGGAGATGCAGGTTTGAAGAATTATGCCAGCAATCTTTATTTATATATGTCTCCTTATCAGGTTAAAGACTATGCAAACATTATCCTTTGTATTCAGGAACGTTACTGAAACTAGGATATCTATGTAGCTTTTCCGCAGTATCAATCCATGGTTGCAAAGTACAATGTTAGGAGTTTTATGTAGCTCTCAAGAAAGTCCATTGTTAAAAGTTGCTATAAGGTGGACAGGAATCAGAGATTTGGAGCTGGTGAAACATTTTGGTTGTCTAACCTAAGAATTTCTTTCTTCCTGGAAACTGTGTGCCTGAGATCAAGGTTAGAACTAATAGGGCTCTTGCACACAGCCTCCTCATGCAGGGCATTGCTACAGCAGTTAGGCCCTTGCACAGAAACATTCCCAGGAACCAGGCATGCCACAGCCATGAGGGTATCAGAGACCCCTGATCTCGTTAAATATGATCGCCCACGCATACGCTCTTCTTGATCACAGGAACCAAAAGGGTTTTATTCCACAAGTCTCAGACTTATATTGAGAACATCAGCCTATCAGAGAGTAGACTACCAGGAAAGTCAGCCTATCAAGGAACAGTCTCCAGGGAGATACCAGGATTGCCTCATGTACAACAGCCAACCAGAGTTACTTCCTAAAACTTGAATATGGGTGCAGCTATGTCTGGCAAGCTGCCAGGTGCCATCTTAGAGATCAGGCCACGGTGTGGCTCTGGGGCCCTCAGAGCCTGCCCCTGACAGTTAACTACTCTCCCGTCCTCCATCACTGCTCCCAACAGACAATATAGGTCAACCTTTAATGCATACGCCTGGGGTACTAAAGTTACAATGAGGAATCTCCCAACTGTCACAGAGCTTCAAGGATAATACACTTGTGTTTGTTTTCCTTACCTCCCTAGCTGATGCTTCTTACCCTCATTTTTTGGAACTTCTTCCCTTGGCTAACCTCTAAATATCAGTGCATCCCTGAGTTTAGTACTTGTGTCTTTTCAAACAGTATTCAGACCTAGTCAGTGTCATCCAAGGACATATTAAATGCCTCTTCTATGCTAATAACTTCCAAATCGATATCTCTAACCCTTCTCCTGACATTTAATGGGACTTTGGTGAAGATATTTGTATTTCATAATAAATCCAAATAGTTTTATATTCTCGCTACCCCACAGTCCATTTCTTCAGTCTTCCTCATTTCATTAGAATGTACCTCAATTTACCCAAAGCTCAGCCCCAAAATTTAGGAGTCTTCCTTGGCTCTTCTCTTCCCTCCAAGCCTCACAGCCAGTTCATCAATAGGTTTTACTAGCTCTTTTAAATATTTTCCAAATCTTAACAAATTCTGTTGCCTCCAGCACTATGATCCTAAACAATATCATCATTTCTTACCTGATTTGTTTCAAAAACATGTTACTCCTGAACTCCCTGCCTTCAGTCTTGACTTCTTACACAGGGATCACAATGGGCAGAATGAGAATTTTTTTTAAATATCAACATAAAATTTCTGCTCAAAACATAATAACTTCTCTTAAACTTAAAATTAAACATCCTTGCAGTATCTTACAATGCCATATATATTCTAAACTCTAGGACCCCTGATCACATCTCCAGTCTCTCTGCCTTAGACTCTTATGTCAAATAAGAATAAGTCTCCGGTCACTCAATTCTATGACCCGATGCCACCCTATTGGAAAGAGCTTCCTTGATCAATGTGCTTAAGCTATCCTCACGCTCCTAACCCTGTTATTTTGTGTGTTGAATCATATTGCATATTTATTTACTGGTTGTTTACTGTTTCCTGCACTAACATGTAAATTCCATGACACCAACAACTTTGTCTTATTCACTACTGTATTTCCAACATTTAGAACAGTACCACACTCAACAAATATTTGTTGATTAAATGATATATTCATTTTCTACAACTGTCTTAACAATATACCATTAATTAAGTGACTTAAACAATGGAATTTTATTTTCTCACAGTTATAGAAGTTAGAGGCCCAAGATCTTTTCAGCCAATTTGGTTTCTGGTAAGGGGCTCTTCCTACATTGCCTTGGTTGTTATCATCTGTCTATGTCATATGACCTTTACTTGGTATGCATGCAGAAAGGGAGAAAGCAAGCTCTCTGATATTTTTCTTAGAAGGATACAAATCCTATCAGGTCAGGATCCCTTGTTTATTATCCCATTTAACCTTAGTTGCTTCCTTAAGGATCCATCTTCATATATAGCCACACTGAGGATTAGGACTTCAACACATGAATTTGGAGAGGATACATTCAGTCCATAATAAATGAAGTAAAAAGAGGCAACCAAAACTGATGAATAAGCCAATGATTGAAATAGTTTAACCTCTTGAAATGAGAAAAGTCAAAAAGGGAGGTGGTTAAGCTTCATGCTTTATCACACATTGCCTATAAGTGATAATGACTGAAGATCATCATTTAATTAGACTACATTTGATAAGTTAGGATACAACTGCAGTTTGAAACCACTTCAAAACACAAATAATTTACCAGTCATATTGTAGGTATCTTTTTTTCTCTTCTACTTCCTTGACCTAGATTATAGTTTATTATATAAATTTCATTAAATTTGCATGCATGTGTGTCTTACATGACCAGTAATCCATAGTTATTTCTTAGAGTCTCCATGAAACTTAAGTGAGTACTTGGTTGAGCCATCTGAACAATTTCAAAACTAGTTCTTAAGGGAAAAGGAAACGAAATTTGGGCTCAAAAGAAATATGAATTCTACTTGCTGTAGTTTCATTGTTTACAATTACTCAGTACCACATTCCCCTGAAGAAAGATTCTCCATCCCCATCCACAAGACTTAGTGCTTCCTGTGAGAAAAGAAAAGTCTCCAACATAGACGATATGAGTTTGGTTCTATGATATGTTTGGTCAGTGTGATGTAATTAGATGTGACATCTGTCATGTCCAAGCAGAAGCTTTTAGAGTGTAATGAGTTTCTCCCAGCTCAATTGTCCTTTCCTCTTATCTCAAAATATACAAGTCTCTACCCAGTTTAAGTGGTCTATTCAAGAGAATTAACCGAGCTGGTCGATTAACTGAATTCATCATATCTTCACTCTCCATGGGTTGGAAGGTGAGATGTTCAAAGGGAAAGATAATGGTGAAAAATATCATGAGAGATGGAAGACTGTTCTGGGAGGTTTGTGGTCAGACTCTGGTTCATGAACTAAAAGGCTACCTAACATGCATCAAAATTTCACTACTTGTATGTTTTTTCTTTTCTCTTTATAAGCTTGGTCCTGCTATTAGGAAAGAGAATAAGCCTGTTTATTTACCAGTTCCCCATTCCATAATATAGTTAAAACTGAATATTACTAATTATCATAGCAAATGCATCACATTATCACCACAGGAGAAGTACTAGGAGGGATAAGATTACCTCCCTTCTTTGACATACTAATCAACCAGTTTATACTCACAAAGTCTAGATGTATGTTTTGGACAAATCCTTTCATATCCATCCCCAAAATCCAACTAAATGAGGATCTAGTGATGGTAAGTTAATGATAATACTGTGTCATAACGTGATCCTCTCTTGGGTAAAGAATAGAGAAAACAAATGAACACAACTTCAACCTGTATCTTAAAAATTCCATCACAGTAGGCAGGGATCACTCCTAATTTTGTCAAGGACCTAAATTGGAAGTACAAAGAAGTTCTAAGACTGTCAGGAGAACCACTGAAGCAGTATCAGGAGATTTCCAATCAAAATGGCAGCACTACACATTGGGGAAATTCCTAGGGAATGACCATTAGAACTGTTTTTGTATGACCAGGGAAAACAACTAGCATTAAAGTTTTATCCCAAATAATTGTTTTATCTTGGGTTCCAAAGAAAACACTAAAATATAGACTTGAGAGACAGCAATTTATTTAAGAGGTAATTCAAAAAAATCACTGGTAAGAGAGTAAGAACATGAGATAGGGAAGGAAATTAAGCCAACAATAGTTGCATATTGGATGGGATTACCTCTATAGACAAATAATTGTAAAAATTAAACACAAGACTCTTAGTAGTGGTTCTTGGTAGATATTTCCTGATTCTCTGAGATAGTCACTAGAGCTTCCACCACTGAAATTATGTCCTAACTATCATGTTCAACAAACAATTTTTATTCATTTATTCATCTATTTATTGAACTACCATCCTACTCCGGTCACAGTTTAGATGTAATTTTAATTGAACAATATCTACACCAGCTAAAGCAGACAGTTTTCATTTACAAATCCTTCAGCACAGTGATTTGGTTTACCAAAATTCTCTTTTGTCTTTTCTGGAGGCCTTATCATAGTCTGATTTTAAGATCTCTTATATGGTAGGATAAAACACTAAATTAAATACAAAAAACAGTATGTAATAAATGAGAGTACACAAACCTGAAATTTAAGACATTTGTGTTTTTTTAGTTCCAATAGTTCTTGCTTATTACTAATAAATCTGGATCTGTTAAGCTTTTTAGATTTCAATTTCTTCAACTGTTCTGTTCTCTGCTTAATTAGAATATCCCAATTAAATTATTCTATAATGCTATGTGCAATAATAAAGGTGATACTAAGTGTTTTAAGATTATTTGAAGGCATATTCTTTAAATTTTTTCAGTAGAGAAAGGACTGACTCAGAGGAATGCATGAGGAAGATTAATGTGGAATACCATTTAGACAGTTTGAAAGTCGGAGGCCACTTCAGTAACATAAGGGTGAAAGAAGAGCCTGACATAGAGATTGTCAGCAGAAATTAAAAGTAAAAGACAGTGGGGAGTGATGTATTAGAGAAATAACGTTTGCGATGACAAATGGGATCAAAGGAGCAGGAGTCACGATGTCATTTAGTTTGGGTGTCTGGGCAGAGCATAATGCCACTGACTGAATGCCCAAACACTCACAGCATCAGTCTCCAAATGCCCAGCCACCAATCCTTCTTGATTGTATCAGTATTATGTCAAAACAGAGATGAAACATGCATACACTTCAAATGGAGAGTTAAATGTACTTGTCAGATTGAAAGACATCGCTTTTCATTCAATTTAAAAATAAAATATTGAAGATACATCCAGAACATGTCCAACATATAGTATGCACTCAATATTTATTGAATGTACTGAGTCCAATTTTTGTAGTCTTCTCTGAAAAAGAAATAGGAATACTCTGAGAAACCCTCAAGAATAATCTTGCAGAATAGTACTTTCTAGAGTATGCAATATGTCTGAATTCTGAAAACTTCTCCCATGGCAAACCTGCTTTACCATAATATTTCCATCTTTGGCACGTATCAATAATTTAAGAGGATTTAGAAAACTAACAACTTTCTATTACCTAAATTTTAAAACTCCCTGTCACATATTAAGACAGTGAATGATTTATTCACAGTAAAACTATTAGAGCTAAGGACTAAACTTCAGCTTGACAGAATGAAATCAAGATCCTTTAAAAATAAAAAATTACTGCCTTTTAACAGAAGCTGTAGCAGATTGTAACTATTTGAGACAAATTTTTCTTTCCCTTTATTAAAGGAAGGGGAAATTTTTTAGTAAGAGAAAAAAAATTGTTACGCCAAATTATATTTTTATATTCTTTCTCCTAAATTCTAAGAGGAAGAAAAAAGAAAAAAACAACTCTCTCCATCACCTGCATTTTCAAAGCCAAATTCCAAATTTGGTCTTAAGATATCCACTTATTTATTTTCCATGCATTTATCCTTTATTTTCTTGCCATCTATTCAGCCCTAAAAACCACTAAAGACAGCCAGGTATTTCTACAAGAAGCAATAAACTGACATAGAAAAGCACAGAGGAGGAAAGTTGAGCATTATTTTACATTTTTTTCTCAGTCAAGTAATCAACCAAAAATTCTACCACCCACTTCATTAATATTTAAAACAATCATTCAATATTTGGGCAAGAACATACAATTTACTTTCTCTCATCTTCCTATCTGCACTACCACATACCCTGCCCCAGTACAGAATAAATATGAAAATTGGTAGTAGTAAATATGGAAATTTTTCTTTAAATATTTTTCCATACCAAAATCCTATTGTTGAAATATTTAGATAAGTGTTAAGAAGTCAACATTTCTTCCAAGAGTATTAGCAAGTGGTTCTTGTTAACACTTTTACTTATACTGGCAAAGTTGAACCGTGCTTTCTGGAAGCTAAAACTAAATTGTTGTGTTTTACATTCATCTTGCTTAAACAAATAGGCTGTCAGAACTTGATGGATCCTTCATAATGCCAATACTAAGAAAAAAAAAGTGGAAGCATTCAGTCTCAAAAATTTTGAGATTACTTTAAAAAATCCAAGTTTGTTTTTAAGGGTTTTCCTTTTCTCTCTCTCAATAACTAGGGTTTGAATGCCACAGTTTTTCCAGTTATAACTCATGAATATAACTCACATTATGAAGAAAGGTTACATGTGGAAGAAAGCACAACAAGAAACCCATGTTTGTGGAAAAGTGGATGCCTCATTAAATAAAATAGCTTTAAAAAATAGAGGATTTTGAGAAGGGCTCAGTGACACTATTATGAAGAGTTTAAATATGAGACACCCATAAAGAAGCAAATTAATTGCCACAAATTGTCAATAGTACCAACTTTAGATCTTCACTAGATAAAACTTTTCTGACTGCCTGTTCACATATTTGTTCCAACAGAACACTCACTGGTTGAACCAGTTTTCTTTATAAATTATTCTTAACTATGGATGGTCCAAGTTGGCCATTCGAGAGTGAGAATATAGCAGTGATTTCAAAACAATGTAAGCGAAGTTTGCATGTCTGGTTAGAATTATTCGCCTAGCTCTTTTTGACCCAAATTCTATTCTTTTGAAAAGCAAGCCAACCAACAATTCCAAAGTATTATGAATTTCAGTTAGACTGTATGGCACTAAGAGTAAACTTGGAGTCTTCAAGTTATAGATTATTTTTAACATTCTTCTCATTCTATGCTTTATTACATAGCTAAATTATACACAAAATTTTAAAATAAAATATGATCCATGCAATTTATATTTTATAACCCAATTGTGTTCACTAGGCATGAATCAATCACTTCTCAACTTGTCAGACTGTGCATTCAGAATGAAAAGTGTATTTCCTTGGTGTGCTTTTTCTTTTCTAGTCTGAGTTTCTTTTAAAATGAATGATCTGTTGAAAAAAATTTCAAAATGAAGGAGACTAGAAGGGAAATCACCACACTTGCAGTGCATCCCCTATGTTTTTAGTGGTATAGGTTAAACTTTGTGAACAAATAAATGACCATTGAGCCTACTCAACTAAATGGAACCATACTAATGAAGAATATCCTAACTAGACTTTGGGCTCAATTGTGTGTTAGGGAAAAGAGATGACAAGGCAAGCCTTCAGTAAACCAAGAGTTAGAAAAGCAACATACCAAATAACTTACTGATATTTTTCTCCTTTCTCATAACAATTCTATGTGACTAATATGTCTAAAACTCAATATTGTTTTAAAGTGATTTTATTCCAAAAACATCAGTAATCAGAGTCTCTTTCTGAGACATCTCATCCACTTTAATTAACCTTTTTAAAGAGTGCCAAACTGGGGTAATTTTGAGCCATTTACCTGAAACCAATATGCCAACAGAGTAACATAAAATAAAATATGATTTGGCCATCTCTACTATTATAGAAATTGGAACAATTTACTCAGGGGAAATTATAACACTTTAATAGTGTTTTCCTGCTATTTGGTCTTGAAAAAGAAGGAAGTCCTGCCATTTGCAACAACATGTACAAAACTATAGGACATATGCTAAGTTAAATAAGCCAATCACAGGAGGACAAACAGTGCATGGTACTAGTTACATGATGTACCCAAAATAGGTAAGACCATAGAAACAAAATAGATGGTTGTTGCCAAGGCTTGTGGGGTTAGGGGGAGAAAATGGGAATATTTCTGGAATGGGTATAAAATTTTTGTTAGACAAGAATACATCCAAAGTATTTATAATGATTACAATTCCTATTTGGAAAATACAGAAACTCTCAAGATTTAAAATCTCTACTTGAGTCATGTTTGATGCCACCGTATCTCTTCTACAAATTGCAAAACTTTCCGGGAAGTTTCTCTGTCAATATAACCTCTGCTACACAATTCATTTATTTTCTGTATCTTAATCTGAAAAGAAAAAAAGAGCAATTCAGCTCTTTTTCGTGGCGCCTCGTAGGCTATCAGCTGCACCAAGATGAAGCTCAACATCTCCTTCTCAGTCACTGGTTGCCAGAAACACGTTGAAGTGGACAATGAATGCAAACTTTGTACTCTGTATGAGAATCATGGGCACAGAAGTTGCTGCTTGTGCTCTAGGTGAAGAGTAGAAGGGTTATGTGGTCCGAATCTGTGGTGGGAACGACAAACAAGGTTTCCCTATAAGGCAAAGTGTCTTGACCCATGACTGGGTTCACCTGCTACTGTGTAAGGAAGGAGCATTCCTGCTATAGACCAGCACACACTGGAGAGCGAAAGCTCAAATCCATTCAAGGTTGCATTGTGAATGCCATCTGTTCTCAATGCCATCTGTTTTATTATTTAAAAGAGAGAGAGAGAGAGAGAGAGAGAGAGAGAAAGTTATTCCTGGACTATTCCTGGACTTATAGATACTACTGTGCCTCATGGCCTGGGACCCAGAAGAGCTCTAAGGAAGATGAGGTCCACCAATATGATGTCAGAAAACTCTAAAACAAGGAAGGTGAAAAACCCAGGACCAAAGCATGGAAGATTCAGTTCCTTATTACTCCCTGTGTCCTGCAACACAAGCACTGGTGAATTGCTGTGAAGAAACAGCATACTAAGGAGAATAAGGAAGAGGCTGCAGGATATGCCAGACTTTTGGCCAAGAGAATGAAAGAAACCAAAGGAAAATGTCAGGAACAGATCGCCAAGAGATACAGGCTGTCCTGTCTGAGAACTTCTACTTCTAAGTCTGAGTTCAGTCAAAAATAAGAATTTTTAAGGGTAAAAAATAAGATCAGACCTTCCAAAATAAAAAAAAGTAGTTCAATCTAAGGACTTCCCCAGGTTCTTTTAGGAATTATATAATACTTCATATAATTTACACAAAGTATACAATCAATAAATACCTATATTTCTTCACATCAAAGTTTATGAGACACAGCCAGGCACAGTGGCTACATGCCTGTCATCCTAATGACTTGGGAGGCTGAGGCAGGAGTATCCCATACTCAAAGCTAGCCTCAGCAAAAGCAAGGTGCTAAGCAACTCAGCGAGAACTGTCTCTAAATAAAATACAAAATAGGGTTGGATATGTGGCTCAGTGGCCTAGTGCCCGAGTCCAAAAAATAATCACAATTCATGCATCTAATCAAAATTTGAATGTGTAATAACTGCAGATTTGAACTTAAAGTGTTTATGTAAATCAGTGCATATACTAGGCCGTTACTTGATGAAAGTGTTATTTCTAGAGTACTTTGTCTTCTGCCTATCTCATAATTAAGGGTACAGTAAATACCCAGTAGATAAACACAGGAAACAGTTCCCTAAGACTGCCTATTTTTTATAACAGATATGCATACTTGAACTGTCAGTTCTTAGAAAATGATTATTCAAAAGAATATGATGAGCCTAAACCCAGTTCTAAATTAGCATTTTCCAGAGTTCTATGATGCTTGACCATGAGTGTTTGACTTAGCTCTTCAGACAACTACATCATACTTTTTTCCATTTTTTCTTGCATTAATTTTGTTCTTTTTTTTTTTTTTTAATTCAATTTAGCAAGTACTTGAAAGTCCTCTATGTATACCTTTGCTATAAAAGTCCCTTGAATGTTTTGGTTTTTTCAATCTCATTTCATCAACACAAAATGTTTATACTTAATAGTACAAGTGAACCCCAATTAGAAAGTAAAAACTTCTTGTTTTTCATTTGTAGCCTCACAGTTGCATCTGTAAAATTAAGCCAAGAATTGCTAGCTGATGACCACTTTCGAAGTGTCAGACTGAAGGCACTAAGCTGCTTAAGTGCTTCATGAGTCTGCCAAATTGCAAAAGGGTGGCAGACTGGACCGGAGGCAACATTATAATTCAGCCATCCATTTCCTGGTAGTGAAGTCTTTAAGTATTAAGAAGAGTTACCAAGGATGTATATGAAATCTGTTTAAGAGATATTTCTCAATAGAAAGATAACCTTTGGTGAGACAAGTCTCTGGGCAATCTTATTACTCAAACCTGTAAGATCACTCACTCTGATTCTAAGAGCAGAATGTTTTCAAGAATAATAATTTTATCACTTATAGTATTTTATCAAGAATAATAATTTTATCACTTATAGTATTTAGCACTCAGTCTTTATACTGAATCTAAATATCAGTATGTATATAACTGAGTTCTCCCCTTTTAGTTTGTTTGGCCCTCAGTGCTCCTGCACAGGAGGAAAGGTGTAACACACCAGCAACAGAAGTGACAGTAATTCACATAAGTGAGCAGGTCATCATTGGTTCCTATATAGAGAGGAGGAGAGGTTAGGATAGGAGTTCCATGTTTTCTAAAGTGAATGGGGTTTCTGTCAGCTCCAGTCTGAGGGCTCAGCTCCCTCAGACTAGAGCCGGTATAGTCAAGTTTTGGTGGTGCCTCTGCAAAGTGGGACATCATACCACATAAGTTATGTGGCCATGTCTTACACAAAAGATTCTTATTATCTGAGGAATAACTGGTCATTTGTCCTCTTCTGAATTTCCTATGACCTCCAAACAACTTTGCTCGATTTTTTAGATCGTTAGATTATAACAAATTCACAGAGCTTCCTAAATGAGACATTTTTAAATTGCCTATGAATTTTTTCTATCCAATAAAGGTAATTGAGAACCACTTTATTAAGCAAACACTTTTATAGAACACGTGCCAGGCACAATTCTAAAGTCCCTTGCAGACATCAACTCCTTTAATATCTATAACCGCAGTGAGTTAAGTGACCTTAGTTAGAGGGGAATATGCAACTTGCCCAAATCATGCTGCAAGGAAGTGGCAGAGCCCAGACTCTGAACCCAGCTCTGGTCCCAGTGTTCAGGCTCAGAACTGCTCTGCTAACTTCCTCTCAGAAGTGATTCCTATTGTCATGAATGGCACTTGGGAAATACTTGTGTATTTGACTCCAAATTCTCTATCTGTAAAGCGAGGCTACTACTGTCTATTCAAATTAAGTAGGCTGAGGTATATAAGGCAAAATTCAGTACAGTGTCTGGCACCTAGTAAGTGTACCACAAACTGTCACCAGTTTTATCACATCATTGCCAGTAGGGATGGCAGGATGTCATCACACAAATAAAAATAATAGTAGCTATTAGTGTCCAAGAAGACCTCTCACATATTTTTTACAATTTATTTTCTCATTTAATCTTTGAAACAGATTAAATGAAACAAGGAAAGTATGATTCTGTTTTACATATTAAAACAAACAAAACATCACTGGGCAATAATTTGTATAGGACCTCAAAAGCAAAGGCAACAAAAAATAAAAATAGATAAAAGATGTTACATTGAACTAAAATGCTTCTGTGAAACAAAGGAAACAATCAGCAAAGTGAAGAGACTGCCTACAGAATTACAGAAAATATTTACAAACTATGCATTTGATAAGGAATTAATATTTCCTTATAATAATTTATAAGGAAATCAACTCAATAGCAAGAAAACAAATATCCTATTAAAACATGGGCTAATGATAGGAATAGACCTTTCTCAAAAGAAATGCCCAATAGGTATGTGAAAAAACGGTCAACAACATAACCAGCAGGGAAATTCAAATCCAAACTGTATTGACACAAAACCCCAGCCTAGTTAGAATGATTACATTCAAAAAGACAAAGGTAACAAGTATTGTCAAGATTATGGAGAAAGGGGAACTCTTGTACATAGTTAGCAGGAATGTGAATCAATATGGTCATTATGGAAAATAATATGAAGCTTCCTCAAAACACTAAAAATAGAACTAGCATATAACCCAGCAATCCCACTCCTGGGTGTATCTAAGGGACATGAAATCAGTATGTGAAGAGTTATGTGCACTCACATGTTATTGAAAAGAGCTATAAAAAAAAAAAAAAAAAGAACAAAAGCCTATCATTTGTAGAACATGGCTGAACCCACAGAATATTTATGTTAATTGAAATAAGCCAGGTGCAGAAAGACAAACACCACATGACCTCATTTATATGCAGAATCTTAAAAAAAAAAATGTTTATCTCATAGAAGTAGAGTAGAGATAGTGGAATGAAAGTTCCCAGAGGTGTGGATAGGTGGCACCAGGTCGAGAGAGATATATTGGTCAAGGATAAATAATTACAGTTAGATAAGAGGAATATTTTTAAGTGTGCCCAAAATAGGCAAATAGAGACAGAAAGTTAATAAAAAATTTATTGCCTGAGGCAGTGGGGTGCAGTTAAGTGAGGGATGGGGGAGGAGAAAAGAGGAGTAACTACTAATAGTTACAGTTTTTCTCTTTTATATGTGATGAAAATGTTCTAGGCTTGGTTGCAGGAATGGTTGCACCATCTGTGACTATACTAAAGCCATTGGGTTATAAACTTTCAATGTGGGAACTGTATGATATGCAAAGTATTTATATAATAAGTATTACAATAAATAAACAAAGCTGTTTTCTTTAAAAATAATAATATATGTACACATATCTATGTGTGTGTGTGTGTATATATATATATATAAATATATATATATGTGACATTAAAGTTGAGTAGAAAGCAGGAGACCTCACATCTATGAAATAGTATGTGGGTGTATAAGAGAAAAATAAAATAAGGTAGAGGCTGGAAAGTGCCTACATCTCTATGTGTGTGAGTGAGTGAATTATGATGCAAACAAATGAGTAAATATAGGTACATGATAAAAAATTTGTCTTCATTTGATCTCTTTCCATTTAATTCAGATGAGTGCATGCTCTATTTCCTAAAAGACATGGGCATACATTTCAGGTACATCAACAAGCATAATATTCACATCATTCTATTTTTATCTTCCCAAGAGTATATCTGTTGTTACTGATTTGTATGTGGGTGTTTTAATCCTTGAGGAAGATTTAATGTAGTATAAGTACAGCATACTAATACATATTGATTTAGACCTTTGACACCACTCACAGAGTAAAGGCTAAAACCTTCTTTCTTTTAAAAACCAATTTACGTATTATTCTTGATTGCAAGGGAGTGTTTTCCATTACAATATCCATTAAGTACAATAAGTAATTAAAATATATATGATTAAATGTGTCCCCTAAAGCTGGCAACATATGAGAATAGTACAAGTTTCACTAACTTGCTTTTCTAAGGTCAATAATGCTCTGTTAGATTTGACTATTCAATTTTTTATTTACTTTGTTAATTCTTCTAAGGAAAAGAAAACAAAACATTGCTCTTTGCTAGTAAATAGTGTACTCCTAGACAGGCAGAAATAAAGAATTTTTACCTTTGCATTGTGAGTTTTACATAGAATAACCAATATCCCTTCAATATTCTGTGAAATTAACATGTATTATTAAATGAAATAATACACATTAAGTGCCTAACCCTCTATCACTTAGAAAGCAATTAATCAGCGATTAATCACCAATGACCTTGGTGTCATGGGTCCCCTGAAGATTTCTATCCATGAAACCATAAGCCAGGATCCCTGTAAACAATTAAGAGTGAAAGAGAGGAGAGTCTTCCATCCCACAGGCTGTGGGGTCCCTTGAAGACTGAGTGCTGAACTGAGAAACAAAGTGGCAGTCTGAGAGACTCAAGTATCCAGGATATGTTTATGGACAAAAAGTTCTAGCCCACTTGTTGATATCCTGCTTCAAGGTCAGAACTTAGTACATATTTCATGTATCTCAGAGCAGTTATTTCACTACATTCTGTTCCAAGCCAGCAGGAATCAAAAGCATGAAAATTTTTTCAAAAAGAACAAAATACTGAAACTGTAACAAAGTTAAAACAAGAGAAATAGACAAAAATTAGAACCAAACTCTTCTTGACATCTCTTCAGACTGAAATTCTGTTAGGAGCTATTTTGATACAGGGTTAAGTAATAGTTTTGCAAATATGATTCCTTTATTTTTGAGCTGGGGATTGAATCCAGGGGTGCTCTACCACTGAACTACATCCTTTTTGTTTTTTATTTTGAGATAGGGTCTCTAGGTTGCTGAGGCTGACCTCAAACTCATGATCCTCCTGTCTCAGCCTTTAGAGTTGCTGGAATTACAGACATGTACCATCACACGTCCGGCTGCAAATATGATCTTTAAAGAGGAATAAATATTTAGGGTCAGTAGTTTAAGTTTTAGTCATTTAATTCATATAACTTGACATGTCCAGAAAATAAGCAGATTAACCAATAAACTGATATAATGTATATTCATGGAAAATACATTAATATCCAGATATTTATTCAAAAGCAGCCTATTTTCAAATTATTCACTTTGCCTTTGTTTCTCTTTTCTTTTCTTTTTTTCCAAAGAAATGGACTATGATGATAGGCCAGGGCACAGATTCTCTCCCTTCCTTACCCAGGCCTTCTTAACAACTCAAGAAACAGCACATCACAATGTAGAATAACAGAGGGCTAAATGTATTTGCTGGCAGCAGAAACATGTGTCTGCTGCACAGTCCCTGAGTAACCCTTAGCATGATGGATCTGAATAAGCCATTACGGCTTTAACTGGTAAATGAGGCGTGTCATTACCCTGTATTTATAACAAAAATAAAGGCATCCTTATGGACCATTTGCCTAGAGCCTCACGGGCTCTTTAAACGTACCCACAGGAAAGATCCCCACGTAGGCAGCAAGACCAATAAAGCCGAAACTTGGCATGTTATCAACTTGTTACCAAAATTCCCTGAAGTGGGTGGCCCTCTTTCTCATACACTGCCTCCATTAATCGAAAATGTACTCTGATTTTCAATTCACCTATAGTCGAAAGTCATTTGAGTTTTTTTTTCCTTTCTTTCTTATTCATTTTTAGTTTTATCCTATTCTACCTTATCCTGCATTTATTCTCTGAACTCTAATGACAAGTTTTACCCTCCATGTTAGAAGGTGGCCCATGCCCAGTGTTTGAAACAGCCTCTCATTCCCTACTGAGCTGAACCAGGACACTGACCCTACTGTGCTCTGAATGATAATGATGATTATCATCAGTTCCTGCCATTTTTCTTCCTCTTTAGAAACCAAAGCAAAAAGCAGAGTGTGTTAAACTAATCTTTGGAATCAGTTTTCAGTCTGTTTTTCAGGAAGTTCAACGTTGAAAGTTGAAACCTATCTCACTAGGGGGAAAAAAGCTACTCTGAGAGCAAACTTGGATTTTGAACTTTCATCGTTGCTATTTTTATAATTAATATGAATATTTGTCACAGTCCTGTCAGCAGACCCACATTTCCCCCCTCCTGCTCATGAGACCTCTTTAATAATTTATTATTAGTTTGGGGAACCTAAGGAAGTCCTTCCTTCATGGAAGTGGGAGAACACTTTTAAAATCAGGGGAGCCTTTTTCTTATTCCCCAAAGAAGTTTTTAAAGTTCACAACAGGAACTGATATATTTCCCTTATTTGAACAATACCATGCCAAAAGCATAGGTGAAAAAAGTGATTATTGGAATAAGACACACAAATGTATCAAATATAAATATCTAATTCAATATCTGGCCCTGTTAACTAATATATAGTTATCAATGTTCATAGAGGACTTCTAGAAATCAGTAGAGACAAGCAGAAGAACACTCCCAATCCAAAATACCTCAAGATTATTAGCCAATTAAAGAGTCATTATTGTCACATATTTTCTTGCAAGTCAAGGGACAAGCTTGTGATGTTCTTCTAGGAATTAAGCAAAAATCTAGTGAATCTTGCCTTTGTGGTTTGTGTAGGATGATCCTAAGATAGAAGGTTGCTAAGATAGGACAAGTTTCTGGTATGATTGAGACCCTAAATTAAAAATATTGATTACTTTCTTGTTTTGAAGTAATTTTCTGGTCCAATGAAACCCAATGATATTTGAAAAGGAACTGTTCAAAATCTAATTTTACAACTCTCATTGTAACAGTCAACTAAGTGTTTAAGAAGTTGAAAGTGGATATTTCAGAGAGACATTTGTGGAGAGAAAAATGTTGGCGTACTATGGTTTGTTTTCTCTTTTTTAGTATGGAGGGAAAGAGGAAGTGTTTCTCTCCTCACCTTGAGAATGGTTAAAAAAAAATAGTACTACTATTTAAAGAATGTGATCCATGTCTCCAACATGACCAAGCTGAAGAGTGACCATTCAAGTCAAGAAACTTCAGGTGAGGGTCCCCAGCTGAGGAAAGAGTGCATACAACCCACCTACACACAACACAACCCAAGAGCCATTCACCAACTGATGAATTAGCTAAACGAGACCTTTCTTGTTTGTTCCACTGCATGATCCTGATGTAGCCAGAAACGTAAATAGCAAGAAGAGGGGGAGAGGTAAAAGCCAGGAGAAAGCCCCCCAACCAGTGGTGAGGAAAAGAAGAGGCTGGCCTTGCCTAGTCTGCGGGGGCTTCCACGTAGGTTTTGATCTGTAGGAGAGCTCACCTGGAGGGGGAATAAGCTTTGATTTTAAGAATAAAATTTTGATTATCACATGTATCTAGACACACAAATTATTGAACTGAGTTTATTTAGATGATGAATATGACCCAGGACTTTCTTCAGTAAAAGCAGAATAACTAGTTCTCTAGTGTGAATTTAAAGGAAGATAGGAAACAAAATTTAAAAGGATGTTTTTTAGTTTTATGAGTTCAATGTTCTGGTAACAGAAGCAATTTTTCATATTTTTCTTGCAGAATAAAATGTGTTTTCCTATTATTAAAAAAAAAAAAAAAAGAAATTGAAGAACAGTGGTGAAGGCCTGCAGTCCCAGTTACTCACAGTGCTGAGGTGGGAAGATCACTTGACCCCAGGTTTAGAGGCCAGCCTGGACAACACAGCAAGAGCCTGTCTAAAAAAAAATTTTTAATGGTTTTAAGTCAACATGTTACAGTAATATGTATCTGACTAATAAAAATTCACTAATAATTTTTTAGTCTTTAAATTCCTCTAGGATTTTATGATGATAATCACATAAATTCATGTTTTTCTGGGTCATCAGAGGTCTCATTAAAGAGAGCATGAATTTCCCCCATAATTTCTGCAAAAGTAGTCGACTGGCTTCTGATTATATATCTCCAGGTCCATGAATTTATGAGGTACTTCAGGCTTGGAGAGTGTGTATTATTAAGAAGTCCTTCTTCCTATTAAATGTCCAGCTCTCTACTGCCTTGTCAGCTTGGCAAAAATACACTCATCTTTCCAATCCCAGGAGGAATACTTCTCAGAGGAGTCTGCTTGATCCCCTCGCAGATCCTCACTGAGTTTCTTACTTGGCTCACATGAGGTCACTTAGCACAGGACCCTTTGTCTTAGCTTATGGGGCTGCCTCCTTCACTAGAGCTGCTGCTGATCCACCATACTGGGTCTTTCACAGGACTCCACAATAACCAGACAAAAACAACCCTCAAGTTGTGTCAAATCCACAATCAAGGACAAAACACATACACTGATAACCTTAACAAAAACCAGAAAGGAACCAGTGCCAAAGGGAGATGCAGACCTTTGAAGGAGAAACAGTGCTAATTTTTCCTCTTGGTGCAGTACCCTCACTACAGTCTGGATTTTCTCTATCATCTAGACTATAATTTGCGTATAGACTTCAACTTAATTTTAGGGTTAATTTTCAAATTTGTACCCAACTGATATTTCTAGATTTTAACATACTTAAAGTCAGGACTTAAAATTATCTAGATTACTTGAAACTGTACTGGAAATATTAGTATATAGTGTACCAAGATATAACTATGAATTCTTACATATAAGCATGTTGGCTGAAGGCAATCTGCTCATTTTCAATGCAAGAAAAAGGATATCAAAGAAGATCTATATAGCATGGTGGAAAGGAAAATAACGTCAATTCTCAAATGCAACCTATAGTGATTCTTACTGTGTATTTTTCTAAACATTACAGTTAATGTCTGGGGCAAGTGTGTTTAGTGTGAAGAGAGAAAATTAGGGAGAAGAGACACAGAGAGACTGATGGAGACAGAGAAAGACAGAAAGGAGAGGAAAGAAGTATATTTCTATATTTTGTGTATTTTTATATTATGTAAAATAGTATTTCATAATATTTTATGTACTGTAGTTATACAAAAATATATCCTATATACTGATTGGCATTTTTCTCAGAAAGAACCACAAGACACCCTTAGAGCCAGCTCTACAGGAGAATAAGTTCTCATTAAATTTAAATTCTTACTCTGTCTCTTCTTATGTTTAGCAAAAAGGCTTGGACTCCTTATGATTGCCAAAATGAATCAAGAGACTTCCAGAAATGTTTAACTCAGGAATGGCACCTTCAACTAACAAATTTGTAAAATGCTGACTGCTCAGTCAAAAGATCCACTTGTTTCCAAAAAATGAAAAGTATTTACCTCAGAGTTCTTGCATTAATTGTCACATAACTCATCTATTAACTGAAAAGTTCTCAGACTTGTTGGGGTTTGGCTCTTTCGATGCAGTTTGATATGAAATAAAATTCACTCACATAGATTCAAACCCAGGGTGCTGCTTGATTTTTGTTATATTTTGTGGACCCCTACTAAAATCACATTTTGAACTTCTAATATAAATCTTCCTATGTATTCTCTATTTCATTTTCAAAGTTTCAGAGCATTTAAATATAGTCTATATGTATATATGTGTGGTTAGGAAGAAACTTCTAAGATGCTCATAGCCTATTAGATAAAGCCACCTAATTTTAGAGTTGGATAATCTCAGTGTTCTCTTCATCAACACTTTTCACTTTACAGATGATGCAAAAGAAATCAATCAGTTCTTTAATGTCCCACTAAAGGACCCAAAGAAACGTGGGACAGATTTTTCAGGCAAGTGGCCTTCCCAAAAAGAGTGCTGTGTCCATTCTTTGTTTCCACCTTGTTTTGGAACCAGAAAGACGATCTTAGATTGTTTCCAAATCCCTTAACATATTCAAGCAAAAGAATATTTATAACATAAAAACTTAAAAACTCAAGGTCTAAGTCTCTCATTCATATTATTTTATTTCTTCCTCTTCTCAATTCTGATAGGTATTTGGCAAACATTATTTTCTGATGTGTAGCCATATTTAATGCTGAACCTTTACAGCACATAAAGTAAAACTTCCCACAATATATGGAAACCAATAAACTAGTTAGCTGTGTCCAGATAGATGGAGTAGGCCTCAGTGAACTTGAAGCCTGTGCAGTTTGAATGTTGCACTGTGTCAAAAGGCAAGCAAGATTCATTATTTCCTGCATATGATTTCTAAAACACCAAATGTTTTATTTTTCTCATGACTTCACACGCCATGATAAGGTAAGGTAAAACATAATGCTTTTTACAACTGCTGGAATTTGTCATCCTCTACATTAGGCCAATAATGCTCTTTTATAATTACATTTTACATAATGCCTTTTTTTTTTTTTTGGCAGATAAATGTCTTCCTTTGAGGCCAAATGCCTTGTACTCACTTCAAAAGACTTTCCCCAGTGCACCCACCCTCCTCAAGTTGTCTTTCTCAAAGCCACAAAGCAGGGGACGGGTTGTAAGTACAATGTCAGATGGTGCACAATTTGTTTTAATAACCAGCAGTGGGATGCTCGTTATTCACATTAAATACATAATAGGCTAAGCAGGTGGTGCCGTTTTCATTCCTGATAGATCATAAGAGACTAAAATATAATGATGTTGTATTCCATGGTATGTTTCCCCTCAAGCTCTCTCACCAGAATCAAAGAAAATTTTGTGTTACTATGATTTAAAATATTGCATGGGTAGCTCTGCTTTTCTATTAAGTCAGTGTTCGAAGAAAACAGATTATGAATACATATTACTTTTTAAATGTTCTTCCTTGGCAAGGGTCTGGATGGATGCTCTGGTTACCTAGGAGATGAGGACAAAATGAAAATTGATTGACTTATCAAGTTGATTGTGAGCTGAGCTTCAAGTGGCAGCTGTGTGCGCTGCACATAAAATGTAGCTGCTTGAAAGTGTTTTTTTAAAAATTTGTCATATCAGTGATGATGCCACATAGATTGCTAGGTAGAATAAAGTGGCCGTGTTTTATAAGAAACTGCAGTATTGAATGATATTCTAATTATTACAGTTGGAGAAAAACATATTTTAAAGAAGTAATTCTGGCCTGGATGTTTATTTAGATAAGTCACTAAAAATGACTGCATCGATGGCATTAGAAATCTGTCTATGGTAGGACTCCTGCTGCTGGCTGAGTTTTTAGTAGTAATAGCCCTGTCTTGTGTTGGCTGAGACTGGGCTAGTGGGAGGAATCATAATGGATCTTACTGTAAAAGCAGCTATAACCTCCACCCCTTCTATTTCTAATGCAATTTTTCTTTACTACCAGGCAAGACAATCTATAGTCAAAAAAAGTCTTGTTTTCTGAGCTCTCCTAAATTCTTCTTAATATCCTTTCTCTCCCCAGAAGCCCACAACTCTTTCTTCAACTTCATCACTTTGCACCTGTGGTCTTCTATATGGACTACTTTCCCAGGAACCTAATTTTGCCGCCCCCCTACCCCACATTAAAACATGTGTCTAGTAGTTTGTAGTGTTCACATTCTTGTTTTTATAGCAATTCAGATGGAAATACTCTTATTATTTAAAGTTCTAGTGGGTTTTATAATAGTTGATATGAACTGAGTGTTTGTATCCCCCTGCCCAAATTCATATATTGAAATCCTAACCCCACCCACATGGGATGGTATTAGGAAATGAAGCTTTTAGGAGGTGATTAGGTCATGAAAGTAGACCCTCTGTAAATGGGATTAGTTCCCTTGTAAGAACAGGCACAAGTCCTTACTCTCCACCATAGGAGAACATGGCAAGAAAATGCCTTCTGCAAAGAGGAAATGAGTCCTTATCACATATGGAATCTGCTGGTACCTTGAACTCTGACTTCCAACTTCCAAAACTATTGGAAATAAATATTTGCTGTTTAAGCTGCTCAGTCTTTGACCATTTGTTACAGCAGCCCAAACTGACTAATACAGTTGTCAAAGAGATTATTCTTCTAAGAGTTATTTTCATTTTGTTTGGAGATAAGACTCAAACCAAAAGAATGGCCCTGTAATTGTGGAATACAGCCTTTCTTGGGAGACAAGTGGAAAGTATATCCTAGGTCACAGAAGCCTGTTTGCTCTTTGATTCACACCCTGTAGTTACCATGAAATTGCAACACATGAGCCAGAACAATTTCTCTCAGGAACAAATTGAAATGAGACTAAAAAAGGCAGGAAAACAACTAGAATTTTCCCTCTTTCCATGTAGAAATGCCACTATTCCATGACCATGTGGCTCCATGAGAACTTCCAGGTAATGCAGACACGGCAGAGTTTGCTGTTATTAGGAGAAAATGGAACAAATAAACATACATCCCAGAGTGATGCATTGAGAGGGGGATTTCAGCAGCACACAATAAATGTTAGATACAGGAATTGTTCATAAAGTAACACTCTGAACCTACAGAAAAATGATGGCAACTACAAGAATAATAAAGTAAAATGCTAGGTTTATGAGAAGAGAAGTATAAATGACTGAAGGACATAAGAGTTGAAAATTAAATGAGAGTTGTGGTCACTGAACAAGAAGTGTCTTTATTATAATAACATAAATTTTATCCAAATAAATTATAAATTTAGTGGAATCCCAATCAAAATCTTTTTTAAATATTTCTTTAGTTGTTGATAGACCTTTATTATATTTATTTATATGCTGTGCTGAGAATTGAACCCAGTGTCTAACACATGCTAGTCAAGCGCTCTACCACTGAACCACAACCCCAGCCCCCAGTCAAATCTCAACAAGAAAATTTTCTTAAAACTAGACTGTATGACTCAATTTCATCTGGAAACATATGAAAATAAACACTAATGAAGAGGAACTTTTCTTATTAAGAGGTGTTAGAAAGGTAGAATAAATAGTGCAATATTGCTGTCAAACTAGACAACTTATCAAGAGAAAGGACAGACACCATAAAACATGTATCTAAAAATCCAGTAAGTTACACTGAAGAATTTCAAACCAGTGTAAAAATTGATGTGAAAGTAAATGAATTTGGCTTATAAAAAGAAATATTTATATCTCCAATCTTATACCAAAAAAAGTTACAAATTAATTAAAGTATGAATGAAGAAATTAGAAGAAAGTCTGTCTGTTGACATACATTTCTGATAAGGAAAGTCTTTTAACAAATTGTACCAAAAGGAAAAATCTATAAAAAAAAAAAAAAAGACAAGTATGACTGACTACATAAAAATTAAAAATTTTTAATAGAGGGTTAATATCCTTACTTAAGAGAATAATATAGATGCTATGGAAAATAGTAGAGGGCCTCCTCAAAAAAATTTTATAAAGAACTATCATATGATCCACTATCTCACTATTGGATACATATCCAGATGATTTGAAATCAACACATCACAGTAATAGCTGCATACCCATTTTCACTGTAGCATTATTTCCAATAGCCAAGATATAGAAACAATTCAAGTGTTCACAGAGATATGAATGAATGGTTGCAGAAACTGCAGTGTACATACCTGATGAAATATTATTTAGTCTTAAAGGAAATTCTGCATTTGTGACAATATGTATAAATCTGGAGGACATCATGTTAAATCAAAGAAGCCAGACACAGAAAGAAACACTGCATGATTCCATCTATAAGAGGTACCTAAAATAATCCAACTCACAAATAAAAGCAGAGGATACAGTGATAGTTGCAGGAGTTAAGGAGAGGGGGATAAGGGAAATTGTTCATTGGATACAAAATTTCTATTATACCAGATGAATAAATTCTACAGATCTACTTTACAACCTGCTATCTATAGTTAATAACACAATACTGTGCACTCCAGACCTTATTAAGAAGGTAGATCTCATGTTATGTGTTCTTAACACATACACACACACACACACACACACACACACACACACACAGAGCCAATGGACACAAAGGAAAATTTGTGAAGTGCTATGCTTATTTCCTTAATTGTGGTGATGGTGTCATGAATCCAAACTCATCAAATTGCACACATTAAATATGTGCATTGCTTTGTATACCAATTATACTTCAATAAAGCTGTTACATATTTATATATTGAACAATATTTCTATAAAAAATGGGCAAATAACATAAGCCAACAAGTCAAAAGCATGGAACAAATTAACATTGAATGCATGAAATAAGTGATTAGTAAGTAATAAAGGAAATTCAAATTAAGTAACAATTATGAAATATTTCATCTATCCAATTAGCAAATATCAAAGGCTAAGGATGAGTTTCAGTGAAGATGTGGGGAAATGAGTTGTTTAATCACCAAGGAAGTAGTATAAACTGTTACAAGATCCTGGAGGATAATCTATACTTTCTACCTAAAATCAAATTCGCAAGATATACATTTAAAGATATTTATTAAGACATTTATAAATAATGTAAAAGAAAAATTATGTATGTGCCCTCAAAATAGAGATGCTGTTAAATGGCAAATAGTATATCCACATGATGGAATAGAGCAAAGCTACTACTAAAGTCAATACTGATCTTATAGTTATAGGTGTGGAATGTTTCTTATGACACATGCAAGACTAAACATAAAGCAAGCTGGAAAGCAAACACGAATTGTGATTAAATTTATGTTTATAATACATATAAAGGGCTTGGGGTATAGCTCAGTGATACAGCACTTGTCTGGCATCCTGGGTTCCATAACAAGCCCTGGTGAAAAAATTTATGCAAGTATATACATGAGAGGAGTGTGTATATGGGAAAGGATATTATGATTAGAATTATGTCAAAATTTAGAACATAAGAGAGGAGATTTTATATGTGATGCTTCACATGTGAATGCTAAGTTGATGGCAAGATTATGAATGACTTTTTTAAATACTCTTGCTGAATTTATACAAGCTTTTTAAGAAGGGTATGCAGTATTTTCATAACAAAGAAATAGTAAAATTTTCTATAATAAAATAATTTCTCAATGAGATAAAAAATGAGATTACTTCCTTATATGAATGTCATCTTCCAATATTGGGCTTAAGTGTTGAAAAAAATGTATATAATGTATGCCATAAAACAAACTTAGTCCTCAGCCAAACTCTTTGCTTCCTTTATAAAAATCTTCATTTATGAAAATTCTTATATATTTATAAATTTATAAATATCTACAGAACCCACATAAGAGTTTTAGTAAAGGATCTGGTGGTCAGAGTGGCCTACACTGGATGATCCTCACCAATAACAAAACAATTCAGAGGTACAGCTCTTCTCATAGGGATGTAATAAAGCAATAAAGACTCACATAAATAGGGCACAGTGGTGCACATCTGTAATTCCCGTGACTCGGGAGGCTGAGGCAGGAGGATCACAGGTTTGCAGTCAGCCTCAGGAACTTCTTTTCACTGCCTCCCTTTCTCATTTGTCTCGATCTTTTTATTCTAACAACAAAATATACTTGAGTTGGGGGTGGGAATGGCTGTGACTTTAGACTACATTTTAGGAACTCAAGACAGACATGAAAGTCTAATTTTTCTCCCTCTACTTTAACATAGAATTGTTGGAAAGTCTTTTTATTCCTAACTGGAAAATATATAGTATCATTGTTAATGATAAAGAATTAGAAAAATCTTGGAACTTGGGTTATACCTTGTGGTAGAGCACATTCCCAGCATATGCTGAGTTCTATACCCAGTGCTGCAAAAAAAGAGAACAAAGGGCCAGGGGTGGGGGGTGGGTGGCGGGAAGGAAAGATCTCTACAAAAAATACGAACAATACGGACAAATATTTGGACCTACGTCATACAAACACATCTGTCTTTCTAAATTTGGCTTTTATACATTTTCATTTCATTTTTCTTCCTTCACAGTTCTCATGCTAACAAATAATATGACCATTTTGTAACATCTTATTAATACTTCAACTTTTCAGCCTTTTCCAATATTCTTGTACTCAGTGTAACAAAAATACTTAGTAAAGAAGTTGCTTGGCCCAAAAGAAAAAGGTGTTTGGTGTAAGGCTAGGCCACGTAACTTTCATCCTCAAATTACAACCATAAGTCTCTCTCAGCCTACCCATCTCACATGCTTTTCCCAACTTGCAGGACTGTGTATGTATAATTTTGTAAATGTTTGATTTATTGTTCCTTTCTTTTCTCTAGAGATTAGCTGACTCTTGTTTCTGTTGGCTCCTTTAGGTGCCTTGGGACAACTGACATTTACAAGACTTAACCTGAGCCCCACCAGTTATAAGAGCTTGGAAACCTCAGCTGTCACTTCCGTTTCCATGGAAACTCAAATCAGATTGCCAAAAATGAGGTTAGTCACTTAAGAATCATACTTTTATAAAAAGAAAGAAACACACTGCCCACCACCAACATATTTGAAACAGGGCTTTGTTTAAAGCTGTTTTCTTGTTTTTTGAGATTTTAAATACCTGTTTCCATGGTAGCAGATTAATAAACCACAAAGACAGAGCTGAGTTCTGAAAGTTCCTTCTGGTGGCACCTACACACTCAGAGCATACAGTGGGGGTGAAGCCACCTGCAGAGTGGAGCTCCAAACACATGTTTTCTAAGCAATGATAATGAATAACTGCTTTGTTCTCTTCACGTATGTTTCCCATAGATGGAATACATTCATTAAACACAGGGACCTAAGCGTTTCTATAACAGTAACAATAATAATAACTACTATTTGTTAACTGCCCATAATGAGACTGAAAAGTCCAGGGTGTTCTACGTTCACAACTGCAGTCCTCATTTACACTCTCCATTTCACATGGAAACCAAGGCTCACTGAAGGTCATGTACATATTGACAAGAAATGGAGTCATGAATCAGAACAGGATTGGGGCCACTTTGCTCTTATTCTTTTCAAAGTGAAGAATAGAACAGAAAGAGAGAGAGAGGGGAGTTTGTCCCTACCCTCAACCTACAGGTATGTGTCCTAGTGACATGGACTCAGATGCAATTTGGGTACTTAATACCCAGAGGGCAAATGAGGTGAAAGAGAGTCACACTCCTCAGAGGTGTTTAGGGACTGTTATTTCTTTCTCTTACCAGGTCATGAAAAGAATGTCCAGGTTCCCCCTAAGCCCAAGAATGGAAATGGAGCTCCCAGAGGGGAAGATTTTCAATGGAATTTAATGCAACGTAATTTTCCTCTTCATTCTTCACCTTCTCACCATCAGCTGTGAACTGGTACATAAATTACAGCAATATCTTTACATATGGACTTTATAAATTACACAGGTTTGTTGCTTTAAATGGTTGAATAACTTATTTTAAATTCCTGATCAATTGGTGAAAATGTTAGTCAAGTCAAAGAACCACAGCAGGAATTGAGTAAATACATCAGTTTTCCCTGCAGTGGTATTTTTCTATTTTACTTGAGAATATACACTTCTACTGCTTAATCAGAGGCAGGGGTGACCACACAGTCTTCAGAAAATTAGGTAGGGACAACAGTGGTAATTTATACTTTATTCCAAATTAATTCTGTCAGAGTTAAAAATAAACCCCCAAAAGCTCTGAGGAGAGACTTAGCAGAAACTGGATCCATGTCAACATGAAAACAGCTGTCTTCCACATTTTTTCTCAAGCAAAATGTAGATGGGAAACTGATATAACAGATTCTGTCTCCAGGCAAAATGAAATGGACGAGGTTAATGTCAGTACAGGAAGAAAAGGAGGGGGCAATTCCCCAAAGAGCAACTCAGTGCTCATTTTTAATTTATGTCAATATTTTTCTATTGAAGTAGGAATAGAAACCATGGAAGAGAACATTTTTGGAGGAGTGAAGCTGAGGTACCCCTGACATCACAATGAAACACAGTTTAACCTTGAACTGCTTGGGTTCTTTGCAACAGAGGTAATTTGCTACTTTAAAGAGCTTAAGAAACTGCATAAAGGCCTAAGTGACATTTAATTTGAAAAAAATACAAAGCACAATTCCTCAAGGAAAGAAATTTTTTCCAAATGAAATACAAGTTACCATCCGTAACTCATTACCACCAACCTTTTACTTCTTCAACTTTCAGATCTTTAGAAGTGAAACAGGATTTCCAAACCTCTGTCTTCAGCCATGACGTTAATCACCACAGAAATTCAAAACCACATTAGTGCTCAAGGAAAAATATATAACATAAGGACAAGCAAAACTTTTTAAACTTATTATGCTTGAAAAGTTATAAATTAGAATCAAGAAATCAAAATAAAACAACCTACGCCAAAAGTAGAAGATAAAAAGACCCTAAACTATGGTGTTATATATTTCACAAATTTCAACTAAGCATGAAAACAACATTAAACATGGAATCCTGTACTTAAATTTTATCTAACAAAATGTATCAAGAATTCCTTCAAATATATTTCCTAACAGAGAAAACTTTTTTCCTCTTCCACTGCTGTCTGTGGCAGGCAGAATGATCCCAAAGATGTCCATGTCCTAATATCTTACTTACACAGAAAAGGAACTTTGCAGATACCATAAAGTAAGGGACCTTAAATAAGGAAGGGGATCCTGAATTATCCAGATGGGACTCATCTAATCTCAGAAGCCCTTGAAAGTGGAGAAGGTTGTACAATTGAAAGGGAAAGAGGAAGGCAAAGGAGATTCCACACGAGAAAGATTCAGCACACCACTGCTGGCTGAGATGCAGCAACCAACATTCATGGAACAAAGAGTTCATGCTGCAATTGAGGGTAGCCTCAGCTGACAGCAAGGAAAAAAACTCAGTCTTTCATCAAACATGAATGGTTCTGGAAATGGATTCTTCCCAGTACCTCGCATTAGGAGACCAGTTATTGATTTCTTTCTGGTGACCCAGAGCAGAGAATCCAGACAAAGCAACAAGAACTTCTGATCTAGAGAAATGTCAGATGACAAATAGAATTCTTTTAAGTCACTAAGTTCTTTGTAATTTGTCATGCCAATAATAGAAAACAAATATATCTGCAAAGTCAAAACTTGTATTTCTTCTACATTTTACCTTCCGATTATCTTTTTAAGAAATTTGTAAAAGTCTACAGTGGGGACTAGAGACATGGCTCAGTGGTAGAGCGCTTGCCTGGGTTCCATCCCCATCACCAAAAGAAAGAGGAAATATTTAAAAAAAAAAAAAAAAAAAAGTGAATAATGCCTTAAGATGGCCTTGAGGTATAATCCCCAAACATGATACTTCTGCATGAGTGCTCAATGCCTGCTCTTGAAGTCATCCACTATTGTCTCTTGCAGAGGTAAAATGACAGAGTGTAAAGAACGAATGGAAAAATGGTAAGCGAGTTTGTTAATCTCCTCAAGAACTAGTTTCCTCATCTACAAATTAGAAGAATGTGATCTCCCTGGCAGGGTTCTCATGAGGAATGATTTTATAAATGTAAAAACATTTAAAATGGGTAATTCCTCTTACTTTGCTCTTCCATCGTCTCCTTTAAAGCTTTTTGCAGGTTGTGATCCCCAGTACAAGGAACATTGTTTGCACCACACAAAGCAACAACCATTTTTATGAAGAAGTCGATATTACTTATTGAAATCCTCCTGAAAAGCATTTTCAAGAACATCAGCTAGAAGTCAGGGCTGATGTCATACAACTACTATGCATAGTAGCGACTCTAATAAAAGATGAAGACCTTCTTATTTAGGCATGTACATATTTGCTTACAGTCTGAATGACAGAAATAGAATCTGAAATGATCTTAGTAAACTGTAAAAGAAGATATAGCCCTCCCCTCCAAAACCAAAGTACAAAAAAGAAAAGAAATAAATAAGGAAAGGGGCATAATGGTAAAAGTTGAACAAACATGAGTGATCTGCCCTATTGTAATGTTGAAATTATAGTATACAATGTACACTGACAAGAGCTAAAGAGCTGTTATGAAACAATTAGTAATAATTTTAACTTGATGAATTGATTAAATGAATTGATTAATGGGAGAATTGACTTTCAGAGATTAGACCAGCTTCTCATTGACATATGAAAGGTGCTCATTAAATGTTTGCTGAATGAATGATGGGTATAGGCATTATGTTTGGCCTTAAATATAACCTGGAGATTCCTGGAACAATACATTATTATGATTAAAATTTTAAAAGATCTATTATCTACTCAGTACTTTCTCAGACATTCAACTAATAAGAAAATTGAAAACCTATAAGAAAATTGTCTTTTCTTTCATCAGTTTTATTTTTTCACATTAACAAAAGTTCACCATTCATAGAAACTATAGGCAATAGAATATAACATGGTCTTCTTAAAAATATAACTCATTATATTAAGATTGATGGTTCAAAACAATTTAAAAATTTATGCTGGGTATTTATAAATATTAAAATATTTGTTGATTTGATTGGGTTTTCGTAAGGGCTATACATTTTGAGAAACCTTATGCCACTTGTACTTAATATAAGAATCACAGATTCTTGGATGTGGAGCAAGTGTGGTCAGAGAAAGCACTGAAGAGGAAATGACATTTAAATGACCAGGGCTTGGAGTATAAGGAATTTTTGAGGAGTGAAGAATATTTGTGGCAGAATATTGGATGAACACTGGGTTTAAGGCCTAGAGTCTAGGGGGAAAAGGAATGAATTCAAGGAACTAGTAAATGGACGGTCTGCCAAGAATATTGTACGTCATGGAGAAAAATAATACTATATAAAGTAGAAAAACAGAAGTCAGCCACTGAAGAGTTTATAAAACATTTTAAATCAGACTTTCTGTACATACAATGAAAAAAATTGGTTTGAAATACATGTATTTCTTCCAAATTGTTCTTTGGTTTATACTTCTATTTTAATGATCTTATTCTTTTTAAGAGTTGGGTATAAAATTCAAAGAATAATAGAATCTATAATCTATTAGCATATGTTGCATATTAACTAACAAATAGAGAAGACATCACTGTTCCTTCCAAATGCAACTTCAAATGATTATCTTGAATAATGAATAGAGTAGATCCTCTTATACAAAAATTAAAAAGATATCTTGACTACCTCAGCACTAATGTACCTTTGTCATAAAATCATTTCATTTTTGGCCATGCCTGTTCTCCTGATATATTTCATCTTCCATCTTTATTGACTCATTAATGAACCTTTCATTAGTGATTAATTTTTATTTTTCAAGGAATCATCTCCTTTGATGTATCTTTTACCAAAGTAGTTTTCAAATATCTACCATATGATATAAAATACATAAGGTTTCAAGACAAAAACCAACTTTCATAAAGATAATTTTATCAAAAGTCATTTTTCATGCATTTATTTATTTCCTTTTCCAGTGGATAGTCTAAGTTAGAAGATATTGATATCTTTATTTGAATAAATTATACTTAATCTAAAAGTTAGTAAAGAACCAGAGAGGGAGTCAATATTTAACATTCTCAGTTCCCTACCAACCAGATTATTTATTATAACTGTTATTTTGGTTCATTATATCTGCATTGTTGTTGTTTTGTAAAATATAGCTTATTTTCTCATGTTTTCTGGTGCTATCTATTGAACCTAGGGCCTTACACACACTAGGCAAGTGCTCTACCACTGAACAGTATCCTCAGTCCATCATTACTTATTTTTCAAAGTTCATAAAAAATTATAAGGCTGTCAGAAAGAGAAATGAATATGATAAGGAGCAGCACCTGCTTCTACAGAACTCCCACTCCAGCACTGAGGAGTAGATAGGCCATTGTGAGTTCTCATCCCATTCATTACATCTGACTCTACCCTACATGTATTTCCTGAATTGATTCCTTAACTTGATCTTTTCATTGCTAGAGGTTGACATGAAGGGGAGAATTGCAAGGCAGAGAAATGTGTAGAACAAGAGTCTTGTTAATTCCTAAGTATTACTTTATCCTGGATACATTTTCTGATAAATATTAACCTAACAAGGCAACTGAGTAAGAAGTATGTGGAATTGTTGTAACAGAATCTTTAGGGAATGTCTAGTAAAGAGGTCTTAAGCTTCTGTGATATACTATCACTAAGAAAAGAAAAGAAAATGTACTGTAACAAAAATATTCATTTTCTAATGAAAATTTAGTTCAGTATTTAGGCTGAAAAAAAATCTCTAATTGTCAGTTGGTTACAAGTTTGTTTCAAATAATGTTTTTATATATATAACTGGTTATTCAAATGGCATTCTTAGCCTAATTTTAGCATATTCCTTCTCTATATCTCACATCTTTTTCTTAATTTCTCTTCTGCTACATATTCACTTCTATTTTCTCCAAAATATGAATTCAAAAAATTCAAGATATTTATGTATTTACCATTTAATTTTTATGTGACCATAAAGTGCTCTATGGTCATAATTTGTGCAACTATTTTATCTTTTCATGATCTATTTTATCTTTTCGTCATTTACTTAAGAAAGTCAAAAATGAGTATTTAGGATAAAGTGAATATAAAGAGAAAATTACCCAAGACTTTGGAATTTAAAGCAATTTATTTATGCTCTCAATCCATAAATTGGAGGAATTCAGAGGAGCAATGATTTCATTTAGTTATGTTGAGCAAAAGAATAAATTGATGATTCTTAAAAGGAACAACTTAAACAAGTACTCTAGGTGTCCACATTCCTGGAATATATAATTTTCTCAAAATTACAAGAAAACATTTGATGGCTTCTAGAAAATCCTTAACCCTGGAGCACAAAGAAACTCATTCTTGAAGGTCCTTTGATCTCTAGAGTTGAAAGACACAACCCCTGGGCTCTGAAATGGCAGAAGTTCCAAGTACACAGAATTAACAGTGAGAATAAGATAAAGATGTGTTCTTTCAACTAAGAGAAATGCCCTTTAAGATGAGAAGTTCCAAATGAACTTTGTATTGATCCTATTGTTTTCCATTTAATAAAAGCTTATGAGGCACATGTTTGTGTTTGTCGCTATGATAAAAGTCATGGAGAGGAGAAGGGGAATTCAGAGATTTACAAGGCCTGTATTTTCCTTCATCAGGTTTACACTTTTGTTGATGTGTAGGATCTATGTAAAATTAACTATGTATAAGTAGTATTTAAGGGATGCTACCATTTATGTGTCAAGTAATAACTTTAAAATACACATTTTTTTGAAAATGCACTTTTATCAAAACTGGTTATTGGAAGGAAGAGGTGGTTCCCAGAAGTGAACCACTCTCTAAAGTAGGACAGGTTTGGGGGTTGGTCAGGGTTCAGTAGAAGCTGGTGACAACAGATTTCAACAGGTAAGCCATTCAGTCCAAATATGACCCTATCTGGAAAAGGGTCAACACTAATGATTTAAGATGCAGAAGGACGTCCTTACAAGAATATGGGGAAACCCAGACAATAACAAAGGACACAAGGGAGGCAACACTAAACAGCACAAGGAGACAGGCAGGCAGCAGGGGTTCACTAGCAGACTTCAGACGTTTATGAAGTGAAGAGTGACAGGATGACCCGTTGTAAGTTTTGAGAAGAAAATTCTTATGACTGGAGACCACATATGTACATTTTGAAGAGGAAAGAAAAGGGGGCAAAGTACGATTATCACTAGATTAGGACAATGACAAAGGAAATGGGAAATGAATGGTTTTAGAGATATCAAATAGATGAATTTTCCAGAGGAAATTAAAATGTAAATTTAATTATTCTATGTATAGTCTTTTCTGAAGAATGTCAAGTCTAAATGAAGCAGAAATTTCCAAACTGTTGTTTACTGATTGTTTCCAGATGTTCTTGACTTCAGTTTGTCTCCATGTAACAAAGGAAAGTGTTAAAACAGGACAGGAGGGAAGTCAGCCATTTCTTCCCTAACACATCTGTAGCACCATGGCACATATTGGCAATGGACAGTTATCCGGTTAGCTTGATCAAAATAGACCAAGCAAACCAGAAATAGATCATGCAAACCAAATTTAAGATATTCAGACTGACAATGAACATCGATTATGGTAGACAGATCACAAAGTGAAGGGAGAATTTGGCAATGCTGATAGGCATTCACTGATAGTTAAACCAGAAACTTTTCATCTGGAAAATAAACCTCAAATCTGTTGGAAACAAATAAAGCATACCTTTAGAAAAAAAAATACTGAAACAGACTGGAACAAATTCCTACATAAAAGACAACATGTTCTACCCACCATAAATATATCTACTACTGTGAAAAAAAGAAAGACATTCCCCTTCACAGCATGGCCACAGTCACGTCCACTGAAGTCCCTGTTAAACTGAATCATTAGCCTGTTTATTTTACAAACTAAAATAAATTCATTCCCTTTGTTTTGAGCATTTTCATGCACAGGGCGTGTGTGTATGTGTTTGTATTTATGCATATGTGTGAACTGAGTATTTCTGTATTTTTAATTTCCTTTTTATTTTGCTAAGTTTTATGACTTTTTCCATGTCATTCACATGTAAAATATGAAACACATGTATCTACCATTCTCTAGATGAGATGGGTTTGATCCCTAAAAGAATTCTTTTATTTAATTTCAGCTTCAAAGGTAGTTTTCCTTCCTAAAGTAATTTCAAAACATGAATGTCATGGTAATTTGTATAATCTCTGATTTAACAAGCCTCTTGATTAAATACTTTCATAGTCAAACACAAATAACAGGGTGTGATTATGCACTCAGAATACATTTTCTCATAACTGTGTATGTTGGTGATTTTTTTTGGCAAGTTGTTCTATTGAGGGAGAATAAAAGTCATTAACAGATTAAATATAAAGTGATTTCATTTTAGCTAAATCCCTTTATTTTTCTCATGCTTTTCTCTTAACATTAATGAAAAGGGTCATAAATGGGTGAAATGATTGCAGGGACTTGAGAGAGGAAGAGCACAATGGTGGCATACCTTCAGATGGATAGCAGGGAGGAGTTTCAAAAAAATATAGAAACCAAAGGCACAGAAAGAGGGGGAAAGTCTTTTTCCAGTTAGAAGCATGATGACAATGATTTTCCCAGTCAGATACTCTCCATGTAATTATGAGTAAACTATTGGACAAATAGATAAGAAAATTAAGAGGGTTTTAACTTACTCCATTTTGGAACATGATCAGTGAAGTGAACAGCCATAGATATGAGAATAAATTGTCTAGTACATCTAACCTGAATAAAAAAGTGAATGAAGGAAATTCTTTTCATTGTTAGTACCTTGGGGAAGAATCAGTTGACCACCTTTCCATGGAGGAAGTTTTATTTCTTAAGGATAATTCTCACTAGATTTATTAAGCTAGTATTTGCTTACTGTATTTATGATAATATGATTTATTTCTCAAGACCTTTTGTGTTTCAGGGAAAAGAATGTCATTTTGTCAGCTAGTTGGCTTCTCACCAGTTTTTCTGAGAGTTTCTTTTTAATGGTCACATCTGGCAATAAAACAGCTCCCCACTCTCAGGTATGGATATTATGCATAATTACTCACAGATGGCCAGTAAGCCACTCCGCCCCAGACAGCACAGTCACATCCTCAGGGTCAGCTTGCCCATCTGCATCTGACTCCTGGAAGAGAACTCAAGAGAATCCATGATTCAGAAATCACTGCCCAAATCTGCCTTTACCTCATGATAAACCTGCCTTTCAGACCAAAATTGTGAATGCATTTAAAGCTGACCTCTCATTTAGTGCACTCTAATAGAATTGATTACACAATCTATTCTTCACATTGGAGAACAGAAGTTCAATGTATCAGAAAAAAAAAAAAAAAGAAAAAGCTATTTATGTGCTCCAAGGTGCAAAAAAAAGGAGTATTTTTTATAAGTTAGGTTACACCATTCTTAGAAGCTTAAGTTACACATTTTTTACACATTTTTGTAAAAGATGAATGTTCTGGAGTCTACAATTACAAGAAAATTCAAGTATTTCTGCTTTTCTTTGCCCTTAAAAACAGGTCCCTGGACATATATCCATTGACCTATAGGGTAATCCAGTCCCCAAATTGGAAGATTTAATTTTATGGATGTGGTTTGATCTACCCAGGGCCAGGAAAATTCCTAGAAATTTCTATTCATGGAGTTGAGTTTGTCTTGCTTCCAATTCTAACATCCCAAGCTCTTTTGATGTGGTCACATTAAAGACTGAAGAAGACACAATGAAAACCTTAGGGAAGCAAATACTAGAGCCTTTGTTTTTCTCTAAATAAGCCCATTCTCTGTTGTCCATTCTTTTTAGAGCTCCACATACTGAGCATTTATCATTGAAAGCTTGTTTATATTTGAGAACCACTTTGTTACCATCCACTAGACTTTCTTTAATGAAAATCATATTATCAACATGATCCCATCTCTAAGACATATTTTAGAGGCATCATTAAGAGATTTGTTTATACCCTGCTCACTAGAGATGCTTGTTAAGAATTAGCAATCGAGTTTAGGAACTGTGATGAGTTGATAAATCAGTCTTCGCTCAGAAGCAAGCACAAAGATCAGCTGGGGATAGGTAAGTAAAATGATGTCCTTCCCCTAGCCACTGTTTTCACTCACTGATCTTGTTTGAATGCTTGCCCACAATATTTTCCCAGGACGCCTCTGAAAGGATTTTAAATAAGGATGCTTTTCTGTGAGCCATCTGGCAGCTTCCTGGAAAGCAGCAGCGCAAGATGTCTGTACTCACAGAGATTGATTAGATTCCCAGTGGAGCCTTTCAAAGCTGATCACTTACAACAAGATGCTCACTGCGGGCCAAACTTGCTTTTAGGTAGCACTAACTGAACTGATAAACACAGGGACTATGGACACTTCCAAAGATTCTGAGCTTGATTCTCAAGCATAAAGGAGTGATAAAAGAATAAGACACAATAGCATCAAAGTCTGATGCAAAGGCACAGACACAAAAGAATGCCCCCCCAATGAACATCCAGACATAGAGAACTGTTGAGTCAACATACATTTATGGAGCACTTAATATATCAGACAGTGCTAGGAATATAGAGAGAAGTCATGTAAGGACGACAAGTTCTTATATGCCAGAAGTTCATAGTTTGCCAAGGACAGAGAGAGATAAGCAAATACGTTGAAGGTTATTGAAATAATAAAGGAAGTGAAACATAAAGATGATGGCCTGATCTGATTCCTGTGAGAAGTAACACAGCAGAAAAGAGAATAGAAACTTAAGAAATAACAACAAGCATCATTCCCTGAAGACTGGTGGTGTGGATAGAGATGCATTCAGGCTTGGGATACTGAATAGGAAGTACAGGAGGAAAGCCAAAGAGAGGCCTGGAGAAGAGGTTCAGATGTGGCAATGGTCAGTGGGCAGGTGTGGAAAAAGCTGAGAGCCTGTTATCCTGTGAGACAGGGAAAAAACCAAGAAATGATTCTGGAAAACATCATATGTGAGGAGATGACAGAATAAAAGAATCCATGAAGGAAGTGATAAAGGATGTTTGGTGAAGGACACCAAAACAGTGACTTCTGGGACACCCCAGAAAGTTTCAAAATAGAGATCAGGCAATTGTATCACACGTCTCAGAAAAGTGAAGAGAGGGACTGAGAAAATATTCCTGGGATCTAAAATTAGGAAATTGTTATTGAACATGGCCAGAGCTGTCAAGCAGTCCACAGACCTTGAAAGCAGCATTGCGGTGGGTATATTGGTGCCCGAGGAGTCATTTAATCTATCATCCTACACAACTTTAACTGAAGAACTGAAAAACCACATTGGCTGAGACATTAGAATATTTAGTATGTGATTAGTCTCAGCTTTTATACAGAAGTATTCAAGCAAGTTAAAAGACACAGTTTTTGTCAAATTTCCCCAAATATTCTGAATCCAATAAGCTTGTGGTATGGTGGGCCTTGGGAAGACCCAGGGCCAGGTTTAACCCTTGTTTTCTGTCAACATGGGGAAATCTAAAAAATTTTTGAAGGGAAGGGACTGAGAGCCCGAGTTGGAGAGCAATCAGAGATTAACTGAATAGCAATATTTATTTAAGCAAAATTGATCACACAGATCATTTCTTTTCTCCCCCCACAATGCTGGGGATAGAACCCAGGGCCTTGCTCATGTTAAGCAAACGTTGTGCCTCTGAGGCACATCCCTAGACCCATACAGATAATTTCAATTTAAACTTATTAAACTTTTAATCATAAGTGACAAAACTTTTTTTCATATGCCTTCTGTATTTTTTCATTCAAAATATACATGAGGAATACATTTTTATTTCAGAATCTACCATCATTTAGACAGGGGAATATTTAAGACATGTAGAAGGCTCACACCCATCTGACCCTAAATTCTATTCAGAGAAACAAATTGTAGATATCTAAAATAGACAACAATAATTACTAACACTGATTATGTAGCAATGCAGGAAAAAAGAAATGAAAAAAATATATATATATATACACACATAGACATACATATATATACACATGTATGCATATATATACAAACACACACACACACATACATATATACATATATATTTTGGTGGAACCAAGCTCAAGGGAGTAATTGGATTGCATGATGTTATTTAAAGAGGATTTTCAGAGGTGAAGCTTGTACCAAAAAATCAGTTATTAGTGGAAATGTTTTCTTTGCAAATATGATTGACAGTCTTTATTAGTCCTTCATGCATTATTAAATAAATTTTAAAAAAGGTGAAACTTGCAAGTTCGTAGAGGAAAGCCAGGCTTTGACCAGATGTCAATAGACCAGAACCCCATGCTTCTCTCTCTAATGTTTCATAGTAGAACCCTGGAAAAGGAAAAATTTTGTCTGTTTTGTTATTGTTGTTGCTTTGGTCTCAGCTGACTTTATATATTCAAGAACTCTTTGGTTTACTGTGTTCTAATGTCTCCTCCAGTTCCAGAATCTGATCTTCCAGTTCTAAGATTCCAAGTCCTCTTGGATTGAAGGAGGAGGCCAGCATAACCACAGAGCAATTTGTGTATTTGAGTCACAAAAGGGTAGATAGAGAGGAAGGATTATCTGCAGAGTTTCAGCAAAGCATCTGGAACAGCAAATACACATTCCACACACCCTGATATGTGACCCTGCACAGGACAGGTTTGTCTGTCTACTCTTCTCCACAAAGGCAAGTGCTCTCTGAGCCCCACCTCACCACTCACCAATGTCAATATCAGTGCTGATAACAAGTTTTAAATTACTTTACAGCAGAGCCGCTAATATCTTTTGAAGGACAGTGATTACATTTAAATTTCTTGAAAATTTATAAATGTAATTGTACTTAATATATTTGTTAGAACATTGAATCACATTTTTAATTTAAACTCCCATTTCAAAACAACATCCAAACTCTCCTAAGAATGGAGAATAAGTTTCTGTCTCTTTCCCCTGATAAGACCAAAATTCTCTAAATAACAAATATACATGCCAATTGACTTGGTCTGCTAACATTTAGAAAGTAAAAGAGAAAAGAAGTAATTTCCAGAGTGAGTTAAACATGTATAATTTATGTTAGATTTTTGTCTTACTGGTAATAAGTGTTATAGTCTATGCCTCTTTGTTCATTTCTCTTTTTTATTTCCTTCATCGTTTTTAGATAAAGGAGAATTTCTCAAGTCAATACTTATAATCAAAATCTATGATTTAAATGTCAGAGTTGAGAATGTGCAGATCTTTTCTCAATTTCAAATGGTTCACTAATTCAGAAAAGAGAATTCCTTAAACTTCGTGCTCACAATACCAAACATCTACAGACACTGAAGAATGCTGAGGAAGTAAGACCAAAATCTTAGTGAACAGAGTAGAATTGATGGAGAAGTCTCGGAAACACACAGGTTTCCCACATGAGCTAGAGGTTCATCATTTTTCTATATTAAGTTGACGACCTCACCTTGGTGACTTCTGAGGCTACTATCAGAAAGACGCATGAGATTTGGAATGCCTGATATCCAGGAGAAAAGCTGAGGGAAGAAACATTTTGTAGCACACTGGTCTCTTTAAGTAAATTACATACCTTCTCCATAACTTTTTAAAAGATCTTCCCATTTCCTTATTTCTTTTTAGTTAGAGTAACAACATCAACCTAAAGGAGTCTGTGTTTTTATCTTAGAAAGCTGAATAAAAAGGGCAAGCTGAAGAGATTTCAGAAGAAAATATCCATGGAATAGAGTAAGGTCATCCAGAGAAGGCAGACACATGAGGCATGTCCCCCAATCTTGCAAAAGAAGAAACACACTAAACCACTCTGGACCAAGAAAGGACCTTTAGATTTGACACTGAAAGATCCATGTGCATTTCCCATACATTCAGAGAACAGAGTGAATTTTCCTGTTTATATGGAAGGTTTGATGCTAAATAAACCTGCTGTTATTATATTGTTCTCATTTTGCATTTATCAGCAATTTAAGACAAAAAACAGCATCTAAGATTCCTACTTTTTCATTAACCTCCACTGACAAAAATCTTAATTTTGGTTTACAATCTTTCTTATTTGTAGCACTCTGGCTTCCAACACTGAATGTCTATTCCTACCAAGAGTCTGATGGGAACAGATGAGCATATGAATTTCTTTTGATACTTTTGCAAGCTGGCTCTTCACATATACACTGAACAAATGCTTTTGAAGATAATGTTATTGGAAGGGGGGAAATAGGATACCAGGGTGTATTCACAATAGTGCACCTTGCCAAGAATCAGGCAGCAACATTCCACTTGTTTTGGGGAACGATCTGATGTTAATAGAATACGTGTCCTGTGTTTGTCTTTGCAGTTTCAAAAAATATAAAGAAATTTGAGAGGATCTTTAAAAAGGGGGAAAGTAAAATGTAAATGATAAGATAGAAAACTGTCATTTACAGAAAAGATTAAAGGCACTAGAATCATTGAACCTGGAAAAGAAATACCTATGAAAAAAAATGTATGTCCAAAAATGACCAAAAATCAACCAAACTACTCTTCATCTTGAACAAGGAAACTATGAGAGAAAACCAGTTAAAATTAATAAAGGGAGAGAGAGCCTGGTTAGGCATAAGGAAGACATTCTTGGCCTTCATGCTGAAACTCTGGAGTATACTGCCAAAAAAATGTTGTAAAATTTCTTTGAAACATCAATAAAAAATCTGAATTAATTGAAGGCATTTCTCTGTCACAAAAAGAAAAAAAATTAAATCAGATAACCTTTTGAAGTACCAGTTTGAGGCATATTTATAAGAATTTAGCTACCTAAAAGGTAAGATCAGGCAGAAATTTCCAAGCCAAAGGATTTTTTTCATAAAAAATATTTAGGATTCTGACACCACCAAGTTTTATTTGATTAGATTTAAAATCCAGAAGTTTACACTAAAAGATTTTAAAATTATTTTTATAACGTGACTTTTTTTTTCTTGTGCAATCAACTATTTTTAATAGCTTGAGCCCTTTAGGGCTCTGAGGTTATTGAAAAGAAAATAAAGACATTATGGTTTATAGAATATGAGACATCCAAATTGACTTTTGAGCAAGGGTTATAACAAAATAACATTTTTCTAATTTCTACAATCAGTGATCTCTTCCCAGATGCATTTCTTTCACAACACTGTAACAGCCTACCCCATGTGGCTCTCTAAAACCTGATGAACAAAGCATAGAGGAGAGTTAGGAGAGATGAACACAAGAAAAAAAGCAAGAGTAAGATTTAAACCATGAAAGAAGAGAGTAAGAAGTTGAAACTGATCCTAGGGGATGAGGGAACATTGAAAGATTCAAGTTGAAAAGTTACATAATACAGTGTTTACTTAATTAAAACAATTCTGAATAGAGTGAGACCATATGTGGACATGGTTATAGCTTAAACATGGTAGCAGAAGTCAATATGGAGCATGTCAAGTGGATTCCAGGGATGTCTGAGGCACAGTTGATAAGGCATTGTGATTGATTGAAGGGAGGATGAGTGTTGGTGAGTGAGAGAAAATTTCAGGGCAGTTCTCAAGTATCTGATTGCCATAGTCTGAACACATTTGTCCCAGCAAAACTCATGAATTGAAACCTGATCCCCAATATGATGGTACAAGGTCATGTAGGTAGAGCCCTCAATATGACTGCTCGAAAGAGCTCCATTATTCTTTCCACCTTGCATGCTGAGAGCAAGAAGGTAACTATCTATGAACCAGGAAGCCAACCCTCAGCACACATTGAGTGGGTCAGCACTTCAATCTTGAACTTCCCATTCTTCAGAACTATGAATAATAAATTTCTGTTGTCTATAGACAATGCAGTCTATGGTGTTTTTGTTATACTAGTCCAAACAGAATAAGAAACTGATATAAAAGAAGATTAGGAGGGTGGAAGCCCTTCTTTTTTATTCTCTTACTGCTAGCTCACAAACTCAAAGAGTACATTTAAAAAGGCTCAAGGGCAGGTGAATGAACTCCCCAAAATCTTTTTTATATCTTTTTATTCCCAGATCAGAGACATTATATTAAGCAAATAGTTGGTTTGCCTTTATCATCTATCTAAAGTTCTTTTCAGAGATACCCTTGTCTAATCCTTAAAACAGTACCAGAAATTATTTGATAAATAAAAAGCTGAAGACACCTAAACATAGAATTAGTAACAGAGCGGCAGGTATGGCATCCATATCCCCTGCCTTGTCTCACCTCAATTCAGGTTTTTTATAAAATCCTACTTCCAAAACTGAAGCAAACTTCCCCCAAAGCACACCATTTCCAAGCGCAATTTAAAACTTCAACTACTTGGAAACCTACCTGCTATACTGAATCCACTCATTATATGATTTTCTGGTTTATTTGGCAATTCTGAGATAAGCTGCTCTGGTGGCTTGTGCATTAGCTGTCCCCTGGTGTCTGTCTAAAGAGTCGTCATGCAGAGTTTTAATTGAATCTGCCTAACACTCTCCTGGAGATTAAAGGTAAGTGTTTCCAAGAGGAAAGAAAAGTAATATAACAGAAGAGCTTAAAGTCAGGTTTACGATTACAAGCAAGGAGTACAACAATCAGATAGCATTTACAGCTATGACAATAATAGCACAACCATAGTAAGGAAATATTTTATTCTCAAGCAAAGTTTCTCAGAGATAGACAAAAGGAGATCAGGAGTAACCGTTTAATCATTCACTGAATGCCACCTACAATCATTAAATGAACCCTCAGGATAATAGTTTTAATCCATGACTTCAGGCAAGTAAGGTGGCTTAAGGGGGGAAAAAAAAGAATTAAAATTATTTTTAAATTGGCTGGACATTGATTCAATTGGTCAATGCAGTAGGCTAAAAACTTCATAGAGAAAAAATTGTTCTTTTGTTTAGAAAAATGGTTCTTTTGTTTAGAATATGTTAGCAGGCATATTTAGTTATGAAATATAATATTAGATGGACCTAGAGAAAATTGAGAGACTTAAAAAAATTAAAATCTTCAGCATAATAAATTAACAAAAAATATTCCATTTTCCTCTGAAAAACAAAGAGGTCTGGCATTTTTTATATCTTTGAATATGTTTTCTATTCCATTCTCTCTCTTCCCTTTTTCACATTCACCAATAATAGATCACTTATCTTTTGTCCGTCTTTCTTAGTAGAATGTATGATGCAATCATTTTTGGCTCTTTGTTCTTTTTAATCTCTGAGATTATGTTCCTTGTGAACTTTCTGATCAATGTATATTTTTATTTTTAGTTGCTTCTAGTGGTTTTCATACATATAATATTCTTTTATGTTTGGGTAAATATTGGTTACAGATGATAAAAGATACCAATTTTCTATATACCGTTTGATGTTTTATCAATTATATTCAGCTATGTCACTATTATTCAATTGAAGACAAAACAACTCCATCTCTTCCCCTATTTACCTTGAAACACATATTAGGGTACTATGAGGCAATTCCTTATAATTCTTTGAATCCTGTTTGTCTGGTTGAGTCTGCTATTCCAAATAATATTTAGGTTTTAACAAAATATCTAACAACCATTTTTTTTATTTTTACCTTGAGATTTTTCCTTACCTAAAAACACTTCCAATACTATATATCCTTTAGGGTTTGCTTGTAAACCGAATACCCTGTTCCTATTTCTTCTCTCTCTCTCTCTCTCTCTCTCTCTTTCTCTCTCTCTGTCTCTCTCTTTTCCTCTCTTATCTAACTTCACTATATATAATCAAAAGAAACCAATTGTTCCATTGATAATCTTGCCTGATTATCTCCATGGCTAGAATCATAAGTTTATTTTGTATATTTCCTTTTTTATAACTCAGCTCAGGTAGAATTTTGCCAATGTTTTCACTAACACATAAGACAAGTCATGATTTTTCAAACTTCCAGCATTCCGTTCACTACTCTCATATCTCTACCATTCTTTCAACTACTGATTGCTGACCAGTACCAAAACCAATGCCATATATTTTGAGTTTTATTATAGTAGTAACCTACTTCTTCGTTTCTATTTCTGTATCCATTATCTAATATTACATATTAAACAATTCTGTTTAATGTCTGAAAATTACAACTATTTTATTTGTGCATAATACTGGAAACCAATCATTTGAGCTGAGCTCAGCCACTGTTTCCTTGTCCATGATACCATTTGTGTGGCTGTATTTCTGGAGCTGAGAGCCTAAGAGGGCCACTCCTCACATGATTCATATGTCTAGTAGCTGGTGCTGACCACCCACTGCATTTTTTACCCCATCTCATCCTCAGGGACCAGCTTTAGCTTCTTCATGTGACAAATTTCAGTTTTATAATGAAACAAGAAAAGCTGTACTTCACCTGGGATCATAAGCCTCACAACATCACTTCTGCCACACGCTCTAGTTAAGGAAACCAAACGACATAGCCAATCCAGATATGAGAGGTAGAAGCTAATTCCTCTTCTTGACAGGAAGAGAAACAATGTCATATTGCAAAAAGAGCATTCACAAAGGGATGAGACACATTGTTATGGTTTCCATGTGAGGTGTTCCCCAAAAGCTCATATATGAGACAATGCAAGAAGGTTTAGAGGAGAAATGATTGGATTATGACAGTCTCAACCCAATCAGTGAATTGATCTCCTGATGGGATTAACTGAGTGGTAACTGAAGGCAGGTAGGGTGTGGCCAGAGAAGGTGGCACCTGGGGGCATGCTTTTGGGGTATATATTTGGTATCTGGTGAGTGGAGTCTCTCTGATTTCTGATGGTCATGTGAGCTGCTTCCCTCTTCCACACTCTTCCGCCATGATATTCTGCCTCACCTTGAGTCATGAGGAATGGATTTGGCTATAAATGGACTGAGAACTCTGAAACTACAACCCCCTAAATAAACTTTTCCTCCCCTACAATTGTTTTAGTCAGGTTTTTCAGTCATAGCAGTGAAAAGGCTGACTAAAACACACGTTATTATTGCAGCCGACCTCTGCAAACAATCTACTACTTCCCATAAATGTCAATGTTACATTTTAACTATCATTCAACTCAAAGTATTTTCCAATTTCCCCTTGATAAATTTAACTATGTTATGTTTAGAAAGCATATTGCTTAGTTTCCATTATTTTTGGAATTTCTGGTTATTTCATTTTGTAGAGATTTCCAATTAAATTTTCTGAGATCAAGAAATGTGTGTGCTATAACTCTAATCCTTTGAAATTTATAGAGCCTTGTTTTATGACCATTCATATGGTCTATTTTGTGAAAACTCCAGGTCCAGGTGCACATGAAAAGACTGTATATTTTGTGTTCAATAAACATCAATTAGGTCAAATTGATTAATAGTGATATTCAAATCTTCTCTAGATTTATTGCAATTTTTCTACTAGTTCTATCAGTTATTCATGAAAGGAATATACTAGTCAGTGTATTTCAAAAGAAAGAAAATAATAGAACATAATTATGTACATGCACACATGCATATGCACACACACACACACACACACACAAATGCTCCCTGACTTTAATGGGATTTCTTTGCAATAAAATTTTCATAAGTTGAAAATGCATTTAATATACCTAACCTACCAAACATCATAGCATAGCAACACAGTACACTATAGAGTGGTGGTTTACTCTGCAGATCACATGAATGACCAAGAGATGCAGCTCATTGCCACCAACCAGAATTGAAAGACAGGAAAAGATCAAAATTCAAAATCTGAAGCATGGTTTCTACTGAATACATATCACTTTTATACCATGAGAAAGTTTAAAAAAGTAATAATCAAAACATCCTATATTTGGAATCTTTTGTACATTTTATATTATGGTCTCAGTGTTTGTGTGCCACCCTCCACTCCACCAAAAAAAAAATCATATTTTGAAATCCTAACTCCAAGTTGATAGTATTAGGAGGTGAAGACTTTGAGGAGGTGATTATGTATAAAATCACAGGCTTTGTGAATCGTATTAATGCCCTTAAAAAATAAGCCCAGGGGCCTAATTCACTCCATCCACCATGTAAGAACACAGTGAGAAGACAACCAGGGAGCAGGCTCTTACCAGAAACTGACTCTTCCAGCACTTGATCTTAGACTTACTGGCCTCTAAAACTGTGAGTAATTATTTATGGCATCTATAAGCTATCTAATTATGGCATTTTGTTATAGCAGCCTGAAAGGCCTAAGTCTGATAGATAGATAGATAGACAGACAAATTGAGAGAGAGATTATGAGGAATTTGCTCATGTAATTATGGAGGCTGAGAAGTTCCATAGCTTATAACAAGAAGCTGGACTCAGGAAAGATGGTAGTACAATTACATCCTAAGTAAGAAGGCCTGAGAAACAGGAAAACCAACGGTGTAATTTTAGTCCAAGTACAAAGACCTGAGAACCATGAGCACTGATGGCCTAAGTCCAGTCAAGTTCAAGAGAAGACTGATATCCCAGCTCAAGCAGTCAGGTAAAAGAGAACAAATTCTTCCGTCTTCTGTCTTTTTGTTCTGTTCAGACTTTTAAAAGATTGGTTGTTCACCTAACCTAAGAAGGGTAACTGCATTATTCCGTCCACTAATTCAAATGCTGATCTCTTCAGGATACACCAGAATGGACATGGCCAGCAGTAATGTTTAATCAGATACCTGGGCATCCATGGGCACAGTCAAATGGCATGTAAAATTATCTATCACAAGAATGTTAAAATTTTCAACTAGGCTTATGATTTATCTCTTCTTCCCTTTTACGCTGTATTTTGAAATTTTCTTATTAGATAGATAATTATACAAGAATGTTATTCCTTCCTAATAAATTAACCAATTGTCATTATGAATTGTCTCTTATTTTCTCTTGTAATGCTCCTTGTCTTAATTTTGTCCAATATTGAGGACATACCACTTTTCTTTTGCTTATTGTTGATATGATATATCTGCTTTAATCCTCTTAATTTCAATTTATGGCAGTCTTAATATTTAAATACTATATAGCATGGTCCTGTTTTTGTTGTTTTGTTTTAAGTGCCAAATGGATAATGCGCCAACCTTGTAACAAGGTTTAGAGGGAGCCACATCTCACATGCAGACATGAATACCCAGCCATCATGCTTATGAACTGAAAAGCATCTGGTCTTACTTTTTAAATTGTTGGACAATCTATATTTTAATTTCAGTTTTATCCATTTGCCTCCAAAGTAGTTATTGATATAGCTGGGTTTCAGCCTATCATTTGCTATTTGATTTTCCTGTCCACTGTATTTCTTATTCTTTTGGTACTCATTTTCTGTGTCTTTTGATTTTAGTATTGAATATTTATTTTCTCAGTGGAATATTTAGCTATATCTATGATATTTTTGATGTTTGCTCTAGGCATTACAATAGCCTTCTTCAATACATTATAGTCTACTTTAAGTGATTATTATACACTTAATTGCTATTATTTACAATTCCATTTACTTCCCTCTCATTCTTTAGGTTATCATGGACATATATTTATTTTAATATATATCTTAGAATAAATTATTTTATTATTGCTTTAAATAACCAATTTTCTCAAAAAGAAAAGAAGAAAACATGATCACACACATTCCCCACATATTGATTATTTCCAGAGGCCCATAATATCCCCTATAGGTCCAAGTTGTTGTCTGGTATAATTTCACCTCAACCAGAAGAAATTCCTTTAGCACTTCTTATAGGACAATTCAACTGGCAATAAATTCCCTTGAGTTCCCTTTATCCTAAGTCCATATTTTGCCTCATTTTTACAAGGTATTTTCACTGAATACACAATTCCAGGTTACCCTTTCATTTTCTTTTTTTTTAATTGGTTCTTTTTAGTTATGCATAACATTGGGATTCATTTGGACATAATTATAAAAACATGGACTATAATTTGTTCTAAATCAGTCTCCAGTACTTCCTCTTCCCCTCCCTTCCTCCCTTCCCTGGTTCCCTTCCCTCTATTCTACTGATATTTCTGCTATTACCTATAGTTGTTTTTTGAGTTATTTGTTTTTGTTTTTTTACCTTGTAGATATACACTATGGTGAGATTCACTGTGGCATATTTATATATATACATGAGAAGGCTAGGTCAGATTCATTCCGCTGTCTTTCCTATGGCATCCCTCCTCCCTTTACCTTCTACTCCACCAATCTTTCTTTATTTTTTTTAATATCTTTATTTTTCAATTTTTTACAGACTACATTTTGATTCATTGTAACAAATGGGGTGCATCATTTTGTTTCCATGGTTGTACACGATGTAGATTCATACCATTTGTGTAATCATACATGTACATAGGGTAATGATGTCTGTCTCATTCCACCATTTTTCATACTGCCCCTCTCATTTCCTTCTACATATTCCAAAGTTCCTCCATTCTTCTCTCACCGTCAACACCCCCCACCTCCATTATATATCATTCTCCATTGATCAGGGAAAACATTCTGCCTTTGGTTTTTTGGGATAGGCTTATTTCGCTTAGCATATTCTCCAATTCCATCCATTTATTTGCAAATGCCATAATATTATTCTTCTTTATGGCTGAATAATATTCCATTGTGTATATATACCACAGTTTCTTCATCCATTCATCTGTTGAAGGGCATCTAGGTTGATCCACCAATCTTTCTTTAAAGATGTTTTTCCATAGTCTTCTGGCCTTCATTGTTTCAGATGAAAGACAGCCATCATTTTCACCATTGTTCCTCTGTATGTAATGTGCCTAACTTTTCTAGACACCTTTAAGATTTTCTCTAAATCTTTGATTTTTAGCAATTCAACTGTGAAGTTCCTAACAGTGGTTTTCCTAGTAATTATCCTGCTATGGTCACCCTTCCTGGATTTGTGATTTTACATCTTTCTTAACATTTTTAAGACACATGGTCATCATCTCTTCAAACATTGCTCTGTATCATTTTCTCTCTTGTCTTTCCTAGTATTCCTACTGTATAAATGTTAGACTACTTGTAATTTTCCCACAGGTTACTGAGGCTCTCTTCAGTTTCTTCAATCTTTTCATTCTTGTCTGTGCTTTAAGCTGGATAGTTTCTTTTGACCTGTGATTAAGTTCACTGATACATTTTTTTTTCAGTGTCCTAGCTAATGTAAACCCGTCAAATATTTTTTATTTCAAATGTGTCTTATTTTTTAGTTCTAAATTGGATTTAAATTTAGTTTCATTTTAGATACTAAAATAATTCCTGAACTCTTCTTCTTTTATCTTACTATATTTTTGCAGTTACTTTAAAGTCAGCCTGCTAAATTCATTGTCTGTATTATGTATGTGTGTATACAGAATTTATTTATAACTTTGAAGTTATGCTATCTCATAGTCTTACAGTCTTGCAGTCTTGAGATTCCATAGTCTTTTAGTCTTAAAGACTCCCAGTATTGAAGTTTGGTGCTCTGTCCCTGTCCCCTCCCAAAGGGAGACCCTTGCCTCATCTTCAAAGTGCCTGAAGGCACAATCGAACTGAGCCCAGCCACAGCTGTTACCTGCCTATTCCAAGGCAGATTCAACAGATCAAACATATGAGCCCTGTGACAACACAGGAAATTGAAGCCTAGGCTGAAAGAAATTAAAGGTCTCCTTAGATTTCTTGGTTTACTTCTAAAGTCCCACCAGAGGGAATTGAACTATCAACATGTCCCCAAACAGCTTAACTTCTGATTGAACTCAATGCCCCGAACCTAATGGAGAATCCTTTCTCACGTGTAAGCTGTGTGTCTTAGGACTGGACAGATGCCAAAGTCTGAAACTGAATGACCAAAAAGTAACAATGCTTTGGGTCTCAGACACAGTCATTTGTGACTGTGAGATAGTAAGATCAAAAGAATGCAAGACAATGAGAAGTCAAAATTGTGATATTTCAAAATTGCAAATATGTTTCTCTTTTTCAGACTTTTCTTTTTTTTCAGTCTATACTTACTCCACAAAATTCCCATGTGAAAGAAGAACTGGTGGAGCGGACTGGCTATGTGTGGGGCTCTTCCAGTTTCAAGTCTAGCATCATATCCCCGTGGACCACCAAATTGTGACTAGTTTATCTCCAACCCGCAAAAGCACTCCCCTGTCTACCCTTCCCCCAATCACTGAAATTGTCTCAACTGCACCCTTCAGTTCTACCTGACATAGGAACATAGGCACATCACTCTGAAATATTTAGACTTCTTGAGACTCCTTTAACCTTCTCTTTCAGTAGCTTTGCATTGCCGTGACCAATACACCCAACAAGAACAACTTAAAAGAGGAGAAGTTTATTTTGGCTCACAGTTTCAGAGGTTCAGTTCACGGTCAACCTGCTCTATAGCTCTGGGCCTGAAGGCAGAGGGTGTAGCACAGGAAACAGCTCAAGTCATGACAGCCAGAAATCAGAGAGAGCTGCACTCACCAGGGACAAAATACAAAACCCAAAGACACTCCACAGGTGACCTACTTACTCCAGTCATACTCTACCTGCCTACGGTTACCACCCTGTTAATCCATTCAAGTGAATTAATCCACTGATTAGGTGACAGCTCTTGTGATCTAGTCAGTTCTCCTTTGGTCACTGCTGCCTTAACACAGGAGCTTTGAGGAAACACCTTATATCCAAACCATAACACCTTCTTTTCATCCACAACTCTAAGGTAACTTTTTTAAAAATTGTGTGTGTGTGTGTGTGTGTGTGTGTGTGTGTGTATTTACATGTGCATGCGCAGTGTATGTGGGATTTCTTGTTGGTAAAACCACAGGCCTTTCACCTTTTTCTACATCCTAACCAGAGACAACACTTCATCTCTTCAGTATTTCTGTTCATCTCTCCCATTAAGTTCTCAAGTTCTGCTGGTTTATTCTTCATTTCCGTCTATTTTTTACAATTTCTTTTTTGAAAGTTATATCCCATCTTTGAGTTTTTAAGAGCTAATTTTGTAATTTTTCCAAATATAAAAAACTGTTTTCCTTAACTAATGTGATTTTCCTTTGATTTTCCTTCTTATATGTAACTTATCCTCTATTTAAAAATGCGTCTCAAACTGTTCCCTTTCTTCTTATAGCTTGTCTTTGGATAAGTCTAATATTTTTGTTCAAGAATTTTGTGGGAAAAGACAAACAGAGAGGTGAAATAATTGGGAATTGTGCTTAGGGTACCATCTCAATCACTCTTTTACAAAATCACTTTCTTCCTTGGCCTGAGGATGTGCTTCTGTTCAAGAAGTCAGCGTCCCTCAGTCAAGCTCTGTAGGTTATCTGGGAATAGCCCATGCTCACTTTTTCCTCCCCTAGCATTTTTGCTTAATTAAGAACTCGATCTCAGATATGACAAATGATTCACCATCACTTTAAATTTTTATTCCCATCTCTTTAAATCTTTATTGTCAGATTGTCTATCCATTCTCCTCTGGCTCACGTCACTTTAATCAAACAATAGCCCTTTCAAGACCCTTACACTTACGTTTACAATTTCCTGCCAAGGATCAGATGAGATAGGTCAGTACTAGGCATGATCGTCCTCACTTCAGTCCACATTCCACGTATTTGGCAAGTCTGTGACAAATTCAGAATGTGCGGTTGTACCCATTTCCGTTTTCATTGAAAATGCGGAAGAACATGTTCACCCCTTCCACACTTCCCGGCTCCCTCCCACAAACATAACAGGTTTTTTATTAGATTGTTTCTTCAGCAGTTTCTGAGTGAATGAAATGGAGACAAAATGTCTTTTCTCCACAATCTTTAACTAGAAGTTCTTTCTTCAAATACACGTTTGATATGTAACTTCCAACTGAAAAGCCAAGGATGTGACAGAATTAGGTTGTACTTCCAGAACATGTATGCTTTCATTATTCTCACCTAGGCGATTTAAGTTGGGAAACTTCTTGAGGCTGATGTATTACCCAACATTATTCTGCAGCTAAATTACAACTAAGAACGAGGACTCCATTTCCTTCCAGAAACAATTTCCAAGAGGAAATGAAGACTGGGTAGTGGTTATGCTCCTACATGTCACATTTGCAACCGCCACTAACATTGCCCAGGGAGATTCATAAAACCAGCGAAATTAGTTCCCAATTAGAGGAATTCAGCCAAGCGTAATCAAATTGTTACATAGCCAGGCATTCTAAGTCCATATCTAAATTTAACTTGCCATGGAATTATATGTATCCCATGAAATGGTTTTCAAAAATCACACAATAATAATCTAATTAATCTGTGAGCAATTTCTCCTTTTCCCCATCTAGTAATACATTCTCAAATTGAGAAATGCTTTCAACCGCACTTACTAAATACATTAAGCACCTCTCACCAAGGTGAAAGCAAAGGATCCTACATCCCTATTTCCAATTTAGCATTAACTAGATTCTTATGTTATGCCCCTGATTGAGCAGGTGAGGAGAAAACTCAAAACATTTCCAGTCAGCAACAAAACACTGTAACTAAATATTTTTAGGTATGGATGTTCATTTTTATTAGACAAAAGTGGAAGTTTCTGAAACAGTCTAAAATCCCTTTTCACACTCAAACTTGATTAGTAGAGCTAAGTAATCAACCCTCGGTCCACTTCATACAAAATGAGGCTGACAATAAATTACTGTATTCTTATCTAACTGCATATCACTTATACCACTTCTAGTCACTGCCAAATGGGTCATATGTAGAAAAGGAAAAAGCATGTTTCTCAGCAAAAAAATGAAGCTGGGGCAGAGCGGAGGTACCAATAGTGTATAAAAGAGTTGTATAAATATTGCTCTCTAAAATTCAACTCCTTCTAAACATGGTAAGATAAAACATCCTTAAAACTCAAAAGAAAACTCTAGAAACAATGCAATCCTTCAGAGCATGTTATTTTACACTAACCAGTTAGATTCATTCGCAACTAATTTCCACACCAGAACAACAAAAAAACCTCCACAGTCTTTTTTTAAAATATTTTATTTGTTCTTTTTTAGATATACATGAAAATAGAGTGTATTTTGATATATTATACTTACATGGAGTATAACTTCCCATCCTCCTCAGTTCTTATATCAGGAATATATATTCCCAACAATTAAATTATTGTTCTAAGAAAGTATGCTTTTAAAACTTTGAAAAGCACTGAAAATCTATTTTAATTGCTCTCAATTTTTATACCTCATATCAAATAGTAATAGCTCCTTACACATAAGATATGATTACAGTTTAAAAGGGAAAAAAGATAAATTTTCACGAGCTCATTTGTGTCTCTTTGTACAATGTCTCATAGTAAACAGGGGTAATTAAAATTTGTCTTCCTCTTCTCTGATCCCAACCCAATTTTTCAAGTACACAAATGGAGTTTTCAGACTAAAGAAATCTCCTGCTCATGGCTACTAAAGAGCTCATCATTGCTTGTATGCTACTTCCAAGCTGAATACATTTCTCTGAACAATTTTCAGGATTTTTTTTTTCCATGCTGGGGATTGAACCCAGGGCCTTACACATGCTCTATGAGCTGCAACCCCAGCCCAGTATCCAATATTTTTAAAAATATTTTAAAAGTAATCTTTCCTTTCCAATTATTCCCTGTTAATAGAAATCTTTGTTTCACTCCTTTTCAATTCTCCTGGAAGCTCTAGGCCACGACCAGTTTGAAATGTAGGTATTCTGTATTTCTTATGCCAAAATATTGTTTTAGTAATTTTTATTCTTAAATCTCATTTTTAATGAGTTTTAATGAGTTTCAGAAACAATTTCTTCTAGTCTCTTGTTTGTATCAGTCCATTTTAACCAAGGTGAATAGAACCATTAGGAGATATATATATCAACTGCAAGGATCTGGATTATGCAATTTGAAGGAATAGTTAGCCAAGTTCAGAATCTGCAGGGCAAGCTGTCAGTAAGGGCAAGCTTTTGTCCATAGAGTAGAATTTCCCTTCCGTCAGAAAAATCTCTATTCTATTTTCTACGACTCTTCTGCAGATTAAATTAGGCCAATTCTTATTATCTAGGATTTTCCCCTTTACTAAAGTCAACTAATTATGAACTTTAAACATGCTTTCAAAATACCTTCATGGTACTTTGATTGATTGAATAGTGGGAAAGGAGCCTACACAAGTAAACATATAAAACTCAAAACCATGCTAGAAATGTTCCTGAACTTGTGATGGAATTTCATCCTGATTAAACTCATTGTAAGCTGAAAATATCCTAAATCAATAATGCATATATTGCATTCAACTTACCAAACATCTCAGCTTAGCTGCAGAGAACACTGCAGATTATCCATTGTTTACCCCATGATTCCAAGGTTGATTGTGTTGTCCTGCATTCTGAAGGATTATCATTACTTATATTGCTAGCCCAGCAAAAGATCACACTTTAAAATGCAAAGTATAGTTTCTACTGAATGTATGTTGCTTGTGCACCAACAAAAAGTTGAAAAGTTGTGAGTTGAAGCTCTGCAGTCTTTATGTGATGTTTTTAATTAAAATAATAGATCTTCTGATGTCCCAACTTTATCAGATTTTTTCCTTTATGTTGTTTGATATCATGTTTAAAAATCATTTGTTTGCCCATGTTTTCAAACAAATTATCTTACATTTTGTGGTCTTCATAAAGTTTAATTTATGAATTAGTCATAGCAAGAGATTAAAATAATAACAATAAAATAGGACAATTGTAACAATGTTGTAATAAATGTCATTTAAAAGTTATGAACTATTTCTTGAATTTTCCATTTAATATTTTCAGACCCCAGTTGGCACAAATAACTAAAACTGTAGCTAACAAAACTGCAGATGAATAGGAGTGGCTATTGTAGTAGCTATGTTCTCATATGTTGATGGATATTGTATTCACTTCTTGGTTTTTCCTTTAAATAAATGCAACCCAAAATAGAAAAACAGAAATATGTCTTCTTGTCAAAATAGATCAGCAATCATCTTTCACACCCAAGGACTCTAGTGCATCAGTAGACACTGGGACAGACTCTAGAAGAGGCAGCATTTCTGCACAGACAGGACAAAACCCAGTGCAGAGACCATGGTGCCTACTGGGATAAGATGGGAACCAAAAAAGAGCAGGGGGGAATGGTACATCCCATGGAGGGATTAGCCAAATCTGATGAAAAGCAATCCTATAATATGGGAGGAACATAGGAAAACTGGTTGCTAAACACCATGAGAGTAAAAGTCACTGTTACACAAGTTATAAAATGTTAGGAGCTTAAGAAAGTGTTACACTTTTTTCTGGTGCTGAAGTTTATTTCTACTTACACACCCCAGCAACAACATTTGACTCTGGAAGCACACCAAGGACAGGTGTCACCTGTCATTTTTCTTTAAATCTTTGGCTCTTAGCACAGAATCTGACACAGTAACCACTTAATAATGAGTGTTCACTATCTGATGGATGGGTTAAATGAGGAGAAAAACTTTTATCAAGAATTATAGAAAATGCTTCTACCAATAAATGTGATTTGGAAAAGCCTATCAAAATGGAAAAGCAAGAGAGTAAAAAAATTATCCCAAAACCAAAATCATGGTTTATAAACAGTCAAGTATGAAAAAGTAATCTAGGTGCCAGTGGTTAGAGAGATGAATTTCAGGCCAGGGTAAAGCTTATCAGAACTGCAGAGATTTAAAATGTATCTACAGGGAGACATTGTATTTTTATGAAAAAAATAAAGAAAGAAAAACGAATGAAAGCAGATTAAAGAAAGCTATAAGTATGACTTAGGGCAAATAATTTAATCCACAATAATGACAAACCAGAATTACCCTCACTGTGCGCTTTCTCTGACTGTTCCCCGGATAGTGGAACACTACTGAGGGAAGACAGAATTATTCAGACTTGGCATATTACAAATTCATGCAGTTTAACTTCAAATAGGGCCCTTGTGTTTGGCAGTCCTGGTTATAGTCAGGTTTTCAGTGACTGTTTCAAAATTTCTCTTCTCATTTCTCACCTGTCCTCTCTCTCTTCTCTGCTTGGCAAACGACTTCACCTACTTAAGTAGAAAATTAAGTCACTGGAACCACCAAGCTCTTGGTCTTTATCTCTGTCCTCATCTGAGTTTATTTCTCTCTGTGTCTATCCTTTCTTCCTAAAATTTTAATGGAAGATGTTTTCTTCCCTCCTCTTTGTGTGTTCTTGGTCACATCCCTCCCTTATTTCTGGGGACCTTGAATCTAATACTTATCACTCATCTCCCCCAAACTTCTTCCACATTAATGCATCCTACATTTATTATGATTTTGAATACACAAATGTATAGCCTAACTTAAACAGAATAAGATAAAAATCTTGTGTTTAATCTGTACCACCATCTATATATTGTGAAATTTTTTTGAACTGCCAAGTTTTTCCAACTGCATTCTGCTGAAAACTCCTTTTCTTTTTCATTCATCCCTTAAGGTCTTCATCTCCTTGAAAAGGATCATAGGGTCTCTCTCCTACCTGTCTTTCAAATTCACCTTCCATATTCATTTGTTTTTCATAAGTGATCTGTTCTCCAAAATCAACACAATAAGATCATTTTTGCCAGTTTTTCTTAAATATTTGCATCTCACAACCTACCAATTGCCAAGCTCTATCACTTCCTTCTTCATAATGACTTTCAGCTTTCCTTCCTGATCTTCATTACCTAAATCCTTTAAACCTAAGATATTGAAATCACCTACTAGCTTGTTGTAAAAAGTAGAAAATACTGCATCAATAGGTGATCCTCAAATCATATTGGACAACAATGTTTTAGTGCTACTTTAAGATATGGGCTGTTAGAAGAGTCTGCTTCATGTTTCTTCTCCTGTGATTCAATCTGATGGAACAGCCCCTGATTCCTCCTCCAAAAAAATTGCTAGCCTCACAGTAAAAAGAAAAAAGGAGTCTGTAAAACCACAATTCAGGGACTGAAGCTTTAGCTGGGAAGTGACACTCAGCACATTTTATCACTTCCAAACAGCACATTTGCTCCTGTCTTCAACTATTCTCTTCACTTCCCATGTTACCCCAACCAGTATACCCATTTCTCTAAAACTTCAGTTTTCAACATTCCTTGTATACACCAAAATGTTCCAGATCTCTCTTCAATCATTCTTTTCCTAATTATTCTGTTACCCTCTTCAGAAATTTAAGATATCAGTGTACCATGCTAGCATGAATATTTCCAGTGTGCTCACTAATTGTATCATCCATAAATCTGATTGTTTCAATGATACCGAATACCCTTTGTGAGCAAAGACAATTCTTAACATTGGTCACTTAAATTATTAATTTTTTTCTATTTCTGAACAATCCTGAATGTCTCTATGATGAAGAAATGTATAACTTGTTAAGGTACTCTGTGAGACAGACATTCTCTATCAATGAGATAGGAAATGTAGAAAAATGAAAGGCACATGGTTAGGACTATGGGTTCTACAGATGGGGGGTACCTGACTTTAAACCATAGCTTCCCCACTTTCCAGATGGGTGACCATTAGTAAGTTTCTTCACCATTTTATTGCTACATTTCCTCTTATTTATAAATTAAGGATGATTATGATAACATGACTAATTTATGAAAAAATAAATATGTGAAAAATTCTTATAACAGTGACTGGCTCTTACAGTTTGGATGTGAGGTGTCTCCCAAAAGCTCCTATTAATGCAGGAAAATTCAGAGGTTAAATGATTGGATAAGAAAGCTGTAACCTAATAAGTTCATCTGGTTTGATAAGAGTGACTGAGTGATAAGTGTAGGCACGTGGGGCATAAATGGAAGAAATGAGTCACAGGGTTGGCTCTACAAAGCTTCAACTTCCCTGTGGCCCCTTCAACCTTCCTCACTGTCTGCACCATGAGCTGAGCAGTTTTCCTCTGTTGATCTCCTCCCCATGATGTGTTGCCTCACCTTGGATCCAAAGCAATGGAGTCAGCTGTACATGGATTGAGACCTCTGAAACTATGAGCCCCAAATAGACTTTTCCTCCTCTAAGTTCTCTTGTCAGCTATTTTGGTCATAGTGATGAAAAGTTAATGACAACACTCACACATACAAAGCCTTCAAGCAATATTAGGTAGTATTGTTACTGCTGCTGTTAGTCCAAAATCTAACAATTTGGATGGCCCAAAATTCCAATAGAACTTTATGGTTTTCTACAGTCCAGTGTATTAGTCAGTTTTCTGTTGCAGTGACAAAATACCTGAGAAAATCCATCTGAAAGAAGGTAAGATTTATTTTGGGTAATGTTTTTAAAGGTTTCAATCCATAGTAAACTTGCCTATTGATTTAGGCCTGTGGCAACAAATGATGTACTATGTTGGGACAGTATGTCATGGCAGAAGCATGTGGCAAGGGAAATGTGTTCACCTTATGGCAGCTGAGAAGTAAAGATAGAAAGAAGAAAGAACTAGTGTCCTGATATTCCATTCAAGGGCATAACCCCACAGATAAAACTTCCTTCCACTAGGCCCTACCACCTCCAGTAGTGCCATGGGCTGGTGACCAAGCCTTCAGTACATGGTCTTAGAGGAAATTTTAAGATCCAATCTTGGTATATGAGGAACCTCATATTCTCTAGTGGTACTTGAAAGTGTGAGGATTTTTTAAAGTGTCAGGAAACATTCCCAAAATATTCCAAGTACTTATTATATTTCTTTTGTTTTACTTAGCACTGAGAGCTGCCCAGTTTTATTCAAAGTACTCAATAACCATTTCTTGGTTGGCAAAATTTCTCTATCCCTTAGTTTCCAAATCTTAAAAATGGGAATAATACTGGCAATAATTTTTTATAAAGTCATCTTAAACATAGAAATTTGAATTTGTTTTAGAAAAATGGAACAAGATAAATGTATATCAATTCATCTTTTATGATAATGAAAGGGGAAATGAGACATTTAGAATTATAAGAGAAAGCAAAGTAAAAAGAGCATATAAAAATATCCACCTAAAATTATAGAAAGAAGAAATAAGATGAAGCTATTTACCAAGAAAGATGTATAACCAAAAAAAAAAAACCCTAAAAGGATTAAAACATAAAACTATTGCTTTGCAGTTAGAAAAGTAAAAATGACACACTTTGAGAAACTAAGAAAAAAAATCAAGTGCTTACAATGGCTTGAATAAAAAAGGGGAAAAGAAGGAAGACCTATGGGTAAGAATAAGCCCAAGTTTAAAACATTTATGAAAACAATACCTACTGAAAATATGGAAAGTTGAAAGAGTGAGACAGAAAATGAATGAGGTATTAAATAGCTCCTTCTTGCCAATTACCAGATTCATCAGTGTTGAAATACCCCTTATTCTGGAACTGTAGGAAGTTATTTTTCCTATTTTCTGCACTTTGTGCTATACTTTCTTTCATTTATTATTTTAATTTTACTTTTTATTTGTACTTTTTCTATGAGAAAAAATTTTAAATGTCATTAAATGGTCAATTTTAGAACTTGAAGTGAAATCTAATTTAGAACTGAAAAATTTTTATGACAATAGTCACATCATGAAAGTACACAATAGCAGCCTGGCAGACATTAGTTTGATGTATAAAAATACGCTGCATCTGTTTTTGTAATATACGTTCACTTCAGAAAAGGAAAATTTTTAAAAAGCATTATTTCCACTTGGAAGAAGTAAAATTGTATTGACTAAAATGTGTTGGCCTCCTATTAAAGGGTCTATTTCCTTCCAACAAACCATAAGTTTACCAGTGTTTGGTGTTAGACACAACTTCATAGTGAAAAATAAAAATGTGTTACCACTGGATCTCATGTTTCATTTAAAGTGGATTTCTAGTGAGTATAATACATGCATGAGATTCAGGTTGAAATCTATCACTAATATTATATTAGAATGGAAATTGAGATGTAGATCATTTCTTAACCTACTTTTAAAAAATATACCATTATATAGGTTTGAAAATATAATTCAGTTCATTAACCATAACAATATTCACAGCTGCAAATTAAACAAATACCACTGTCATTTGCCCAACCCAAACATTCCTCCCCTTCCTGGTGGTTTCCAGAGCAATGAAAGTACACAGACTAATTTTCTGGGAACAGCTATCATTTCATTACACACCTACTAAGGATATTATTTATTTCATCTTTTTTCTGTAGTTTCAATGTCAAAAAAAAAGATTTTCTTTCCAACTTTGGCCCTATTACCCAATTTGTAGCTATGTTCCAGTCTGTTTTCTGAAATGTACCATACTCAGCACTTCCGCATCTATAGACAAGCTGTCTTTCCTAAGACATCTTTCTGTATCCAGATTCTACATGCACTTTAGGAGTCAGCTCAAGGTCCTCTTTCTGTGTTTAGCTTTTCTCCAGGGTCTCTTACTCACAGAGTTCTGGTTCCTCAGAACCATTTTAATCCTGGGGCATGCCACTCACTCATTTGCATTCATAATCTACACTTTTATGGTTACTGGAATTTTCTTGTGTGCTAATCTTGGGACTCCAGGGAGATTATAAATTCATTTAAAACAGGAGTCTTGTTTACCCTTCTTTTTATACTGTGCAGTACATTTCCACAGAGGACCAGCACAAAGAATTTCAAGGAATAAGTGCTTGATAAATATGAATGTTAATTTTCACAGGATTTTAAAAGAGTTGAAAAATGAGAAGAAAAAAAAAAACTTCTCAAATTCTAAACTTCTACTTCTGTTATTGTGGCTCCATGCCACTGAACCTGTTTAACCCCAGTCAACCTATTCAATATAATGTAATGAAGAATCATCAAATATTTCAGCCACACTCTACCTGTACTCTTTCCAATAAATTTTACTTTATCAAAGTTAGCCTCACAAAAAGAAAGAGGACTTCTATTCTGTACTCTCTTTTAGGTCTTCATTCATTTAACCACTACTTATTGAAAGCCTACCATACACAAAGGAAAAATTTGCTGAAGACTGGAATGTCACTATTGTATGATCCATTCCTTTATGTCTTGAAAATCTTCCTATCTTCAAAAGTCCTCCTAAATGCAAATACATCAGAAAGAGGAAATATTTTGAGCCACTTATTATATAACACATTTACCAGGATTATTTGACTACTGTCTGAGTGCAAAAAACGGTCCTGGTAATGACTATGGAAGGCAATGTGGTAATTGCTAAAGGTGAACTTCCCTTACAGTCTGCGTAGGAAACACCCAGATTCCTTCCAAACAGGTGAGCAGGGATGTGTTCAACTCTATTTCCCTATTTTCACATACACACACACACACACACACACACACACACACACACACATATATATAATCCAGAACAACAACAACAATTTTCTGGTTACAAATTCAGTATTTCAGGGGGGAAAAGTCTCTTTTTTCTTTGTTATTCACAGTAGCTTATTTAAACATTTGGCCCTGTTTAAACAGTGCATTTTGAAACCCTTAAATAAGTGTAATTCTTTTGTCTAACCTAAGAGGAAAACAGAATTATTTTTCATTTCACAAAAGAAAGACTAATCTTCCATAAAATGCAAATACCAGTGTCAACAAATACTATGTTTAATTTGTTGAACAAATATGAATGATCAGACAAAGGGAATGTCTGAGAACAGGACTGAAAGATTTTCATCCTGTCCTAGAGAACTGAGCTGTGCAGCTTTGCTGCCCTCTGGAGGAGAGTCATGAATCATCACCTCCAATAATTGAGTACTTTTTGATATTCTCATTACATTAAGATTCTCAGGACTGATTAAACTACTGACTATATTAATCAAGTCATAAATTTTAAAAATTACTGCAATATAAATTGTCTTCTAAAATTCCAAAAAAACTGTAATCACTACATTATTAAACTCTGAAATTTAAACTTCAAGTTCACACCAATATAAAAGTATTGAAGCTACTATTTGACCTTAATGACTAAATCATGTGGAATAAGCATTTACTCAAAGAATTCAGAAAGCTCGTGCACAACTCATAGTCCTGGATTCTCTACTAAAATGTAATAAATAAAAATAATTCAAAAGGAGAACACATTCAAACCCATTATAAATTGTTATTCCTTTATTTGCATGTGAATTTAAATTTGTGGATAGTAATATATTGATGTTTCTATTGCTTAAACTTTTCTCCTAATTTATGGTAGTAGAGAAGCAAATCCTATAAGGAGTATATTATTTATTCAACAAGCTTTTATTCAAGTTTTCCACATGCTCTGTCTGAATAACACCAAAGGTCAGTTGAAAAACTGATGAATTATTTAATTCTCTTCTGTATGCCCTCTGATACTTCAAATGTGTGACCAAACACATTCAGCATCAAAGTCAAAGCTAACAGGAAATTGACCTAGGTACATTCATATTCACCTTTTCTCTCCACCTGCCTGAGCAATTAAGTTATCAATATGTATTAAGAACTCTGCCTGCACAGTGTAAAAGTTCTAAAATTTGAAATGTAGGGAATTGGGAATCAACTTCCAGATTACACAGCTGTCATGATTTAGAAAATATATATTGCAATATGGTGATGGAGTGGCCACTAGAGGTCAGCCTAGGTGGAACTTCTTGAGGCTGCTCATTCACCCAGAGCCTTTCTCCTCAGCTAGGTTTCCCCAATTGACCACTAAAGCATTCTCCAACCCAGTGTTCCCAGTGCCTTGGATTCCAGGATTCCGGATTGTCATTTTTATAGTTCCTACTCCTAGAATGTCTTAATCCTGAGTCCAAATTGTAACTTAATGACTGTTCATTGATCGATGTCTCTATCTTCTCATGTGACTTTTTAATATTATTATTAACAGATTCAAATAAGGGAAATGTTTGTGGCAATATAGGAGAATGCACCTAGTTGATCTTACAAGATGGATGTGACGGTATACAAAAAAGAAAACAAACTTTTCATTTTTTCTCTGGATTTGTTGACTCATTAATCAAACAAGTATTTTTGCCTTTTTTTTTAAGGTCATTCTGCTATAAAGTTCTCTAGCTCTTTCAGATGATTAAAAAAAAAAAAAAAAAAAAAAAGTCCAGTTCTGTTCAATCCAGGACAGATTCATCACACAAATGCAAACTTCATTTAAAGTTAAAACTTCTTCCTTCCACTATCTTCATAAGGGGGCTGGAGTTGTGGCTCAGTGGTGGAGTGCTTGCCTAGAATGTGTGAGGCATTAGGTTCAATTCTCAGCACCATGTATAAATAAATAAATAAAATAAAGGTCCACTCTCTTTATGTGCTTCAGGTTGAGAATTCTACAATAGGTACACAGAACAAGGTTGGCATTCCTGTCTCTTTTGTGTTCACCCCCTCTTTTCTCTTTTGCCAGGCCAGGCCCAGGGAAGAGGAGTTGGCAGGAAAGCCATTTCATACGTAATGGTACAATTGTGACTTTGCATCATTGTCCTCTGGTCTGCAAGATTGATTGTTTCCTGAAGGGATTCAAGGGACAAACCCTTGGAGACCCTCTCACTAGGTGCATCAACTGTCTTTTTTTTTTTTTTTTTTTTTTTTTGGTACCAGGGATTGAACTCAGGGGCACTCAACCAGCCCTATTTTGTAATTTTTATTTAGAGACAGGGTCTCACTGAGTTGCTTTTCATTGCTTAGGCTGACTTTGAACTCGTGATCCTCTTGCCTCAGCTTCTCAAGACATTGGGATTAAGGTGTGCACCACTGTGCCCAGCTTCAATTGCCTTTTCTGCAACAGGGTTCTTACTATTCCACCCTCTCTGCTCCCTGAGCTTGTGCTTTCCTGTCCTCAAGTCCCTTCATCACTTAGCCATACTACAAGGTAGGATGCTGTTCCTCCGGTCATTTCTGTATTCACAAAGCATTCACAGGAAGCCCCCCTTTTCCTCCCCATCCTGTGGGAGCCCTTCCCCCAATGCAGACCTCTGTGCGCATTAACAGGCAAAATCACCTCCAGGCACAGCCTCCCACCTTTAGCTTCCTTAGGTGTGAGCCAAACAGGTCCCTATTTCTATCTCAAACTCCTGAAGACCCAGATCCTTGACATCCTTTTCCTCTTCCACAAAAGGGGAGAGGAGAGGAAGAGCAACCCGTACTCTCCAGTCAATTCCTGACTCTCAGTTTCTATAATTTCAACCTGTTCTGAAGCTTAACTAGGTGATTGTCTAATCCTTACTTTGGGTCACCATCTTTCAAATACCATGTAGATTGTTTAGTACATTTAATAACATAGGGATTCTTGAGACCAAGTATTTTGTTCTTGGTCTGTGGGGCTTTTGACAAAGCTCAAAAATAAAGGAAAATTTGTATGTAATATCCTATGTGATCTTGAAAAAGTTGTTTTACCTTTTCAAAATTTATCTTACAAATAAGTAAAATAAGGGGCCCTACTGTCAATACTTTATAGGACTGTTGTAAGAACTAAGTATGACAATGCAGATTTTTGTCAGCGAAAACAGGCAGAAATAGGAGAAAATATACTCTGTGTCAAGGAAAACTGTCAGGAACTTGATCTCAGTACATCTAGTAGAATAAACTTAAAGCAAATGCCATTCCACATTTCTGATAGCCTCATGCAAAATTGGTTCTCATTGTTGTTTAATTTGCACATAAATAGGAATAATATTATCACACTACACAGGCAACGAGGGAATTAGAACACCCCCCTCTTTAAAACACCTTAAGATGACAACACTAATGATCTTCTCATATTCCAAACCAGATTTATTGTCCCATCTTCTGTGCCTGCTCTGATATTTCAACCTCACATGTTTTAGGGACTGCTTGCTTTGAAGCCATTGCAGCCAAGGCAAGCTATTGCAGGCTGTCTAGTCCACTTGCCCAAAGTCTCTGACCTCTTCTGCTACATCTGAAATAGCAGAGCAGTGTAGGAGATTCCCTCCAGTATGATCTGTAACCAGGAGACAGGAGAAATGAGCAAGCAGGCATACAGTTCCTCTGGAGCCTTCCATCATTAAGGTTATTCTGAGACATAGGTTTTTTTAGAGCTATTTTGCAGTCATCCACATGGTCACCACCTTGAATTTGCTTCTTGCCTTCTCTATCTCACTTTCCCTAGTTACATTGGGTTGTACCCCCTAACTAAGCATCAACTTTGTCTAAGAATTTTTTTAATCCAACATGAACTAAGAAACTAGAAATTGCATCACAGAGCATGATTAGCTTAGACATCTACTGCATACCCATAGCACCAAACTAGTCCAGATCAACATTATCTCTTGCCTAGACTTGTACCACAAATTCCTAACTGATCTCCCTGACTCCACCCTTTGCCTGCTTCAACACATTCTCTTCACCGGTGACAAAATGCTGGCATCAGCCAGGATACACTAACTACCATAATAAACAGCCTCTCAAATCCCAAACCTTTGCACAGCATATACTTAATCTTACACATGCCACAGTTCAGTGAAGGATGGAAGTGGGGTGAAGGATCTGATCCATCTCGCCTTTCAGTGGCACAGTTTTCTTCTATCTAGTGGCTCCTTTATTCCCTTGAGTTACAATCCTATTCTAGATCCTCTGCCTCACCACTGGCTTGGAGAAAAGAAGCAAGCATTAAGCATTGTGAATACGAGGTTTAGACACCCAGCCTGTAAGGGGCACACATCATTTCTGCACAAAAACCCTTACTATGGTTAATTTTATGTATCAATTTAAGGGTGATTTTGGATTAAATCAGCATTTAAATTGGTGACCTTTAAGGAAAGCAAATTGCCTTCAACAATGTAGGTCAGCTTCAGTCAGTCAGTTGTAGACTTGAATAGAACAAAGAGACTAACATCCTCAAACAAAAGGAATTTCCAAAAAAACCACCTTAAGACTTGTCTGCAGCATTGACTTTCTTAGGTCTCTAGTCTGCCAGCCCACATTGCAGATTTGAAACTCATCAACCTCCACAATCACCAGAACCAATCTGTATATGTGCACACATCCTGTTGAGTCTGTTTCTCTGGAGGATGCTGACTAATACACCCTCTCAGCTAGAAGTTAGGCCTATGACCTCTAACTGCAAGGGAGTTTAGAAATGCAACTTGGTCATATGCCCAGAAAGAAAAAACAACATGTGAATACTGGATGCTAAGACTTTCTCAGACACTTGGCCACATAACTTTCCTGTATTAAATTCATCAGGTACTCTCCATCACCCTTGAAATAGTGTCCAAATTTATCAACAGTATCCAAATTGTCAAAGCCATGTCTCCAAATTTTTATTTTTACCTACATATCCTCCATGAATTATTTTTATGATCTCTAAGTTTTCCTTAAACATTGTTAATAATAATATCTACTGTTTATTGAGTGCTTACTATCTTTCCAACACTGTCCCAAAAGCTTAAATACATTTTCTCATTTCTTCTTTATGACAACCCCATAAAAATGTATCATTACTACTCTACAGAAGGAAAAATTGTTGCATGAAAAAGGTAACTCACTCAACTTCAAACAGTAAGTAGTTTTTCTAAAGAGATTCAAGCCCCTCCTTTAATGTAAAAATTCCCTTCACCCCCATTTTCCCCTTGCCAAGCCCACAATCACCAGCCTCTTATACCTAATACCTTCTGATCCTCAGTGTATCAATTTAAACTTCTCTTCTTTCAGGAGCCATTTATGACTTTATAGACTTCACTATGTCTGTCTGCTGAAGCATTCATGGAACCATTTATTTTCCCTAAAATGGTTCATTTAGTGCAATTACTTATCTAATTGTTCTTTATTTCCTTAGAGTTTAGTTTGGGAAATGGCAGAACCACACACACACACAAACACACACACACACACACACACACACACACACAACAGAAAAGATGACTAAAAAATTTATTTACAATATTTTCCAAAAAATAGAAGACTTAGCATGCTAAATATCTCTCATTTGCCTCTGCAGATGCACCCTTTATCCCTCTTTTCTTCACTAAGTGCCCCATATGGCTGGCATTGGTGGAACATATCACTGATCTCATTCACCATCTGGCTTATGTTGGGTACAGTCAATGGAAGCAAAGTTGGGCAAGCAGATGGCAAGAAAAGAGCATGGTCAGGGGATCTCCTCTCCTGGTTTGTCTGTGCTGCTCTACAGATAGCCACAGTTGCTGTGCGACAGACCTCTCCTACAAGTATTCCCTCTAGCGTCTGGTAGCCACTCCCTTCACCCTCTTACTACTCTCTGTTGCTGCTAAGTTCCAGGATGTTTTGCTGTCCATTACTGAGTTTCATTTACTCTTTCCTACATCTTTGAAATTAGTCCATTCATCAAACTCTCCTCCATTATCCCACTTAAATACATGCTATCTCTTTCTGGGTGGAAATTTGATTGAAACACATACAGTAAACAATAAGAAACAAGCAAAATTTGTATGAATAAGTTTCAAAACACTGGTAATGGACACAACTGTAGTTCTAAACATCTGGGAAACATACCATATTCTTGAATAGAAAGAAGAACCATAATAAATGTGTAAATAGCCCTTATTAATCCTTAATTTTAAATTTTGATCCTAGTAAAAACATTAGCAATACATTTAACTGAAGAAACTAATCTTAAAGTTTACATATATAACTAGTAAAGGTAAACAGAAAAAAATTTGAAAAAGAAGAGTAATAAGGAAGTAGCAGTTGCCCTAATAATAATAAAATCAAGATATAAATAAACAATCCATTGAGATAGAAGGGAAGTGTAAGCATAGATTAAATATAAAAAAATAATTTAGTATGTCATTAAAATATTTTACTATGTTCAATAAATGACTTAGGAACAAATCTGGATATAAACTTCAAAAAAATGTAAGATTTTTTTTCTAAATCTCAGTTAATTTGGGCTCCCTTGTCACTTTCCCTGTTTGTGTTTAAGATCTGTGGTTATATGTACACCTAAGCATCAGAAGATTACCTGGTCCTGTGTATTATTTCAGCATGGTGGCACACACTCACATATCCATTTTCTCCTTCTAGCTATCGGTACAGAAAGACATGTGGAGACATTTCCCATCCATGTCTGCATTGCCCCTTCAGATTCAATATAATCTCTGCTACTTTTGTAAGACTCCTGAGGGTTAAGTCTTATTCTGTATCCATACTACACTGGACTAGAGGGCATCTCCATGATTGTCTCAGGTGTTGCATCTCAATGCTATGAAGTTATTTCTTCCAAAATATGGCATTTTGTGCTTAAATATTCTTATTGCTCCTTAGTGTGTATACATCTTATGATTAAATTATTATTGGTTATAATTTTATAGAAATCACAGATAAGCTGTATAATGTATAAAGCAACAAAACAGATGGAATCTTGCCATCTCCTCAGTGCTCTTCCTAGAGAGCAAGTCTAGATCTTTTTACTCAGATTCCACAAATTGATCTGAAATTTTACAACCAGGCTGAAGAAGCTCTACCCTCCTCAAACCCCAACTCTGCTTTTTATTCCCTTAGGGGCTTAAAACTTTGAAGAGAAATGCCAGGAAGAGAAAGAACAACAGTTTGATTTCACCAAATCTTCTCCTTCCATATTCCTCTTTAGACAACAAACACAGTCAGGCATGGTGGCACCTGCCTGTAAGCCCTCCAACTTGGGAGGTTGAAGCAAGGGGACTGCACATTCAAGGGCAGCCTCAGCAACTTAGCTAGACCCTGTCTCAAAATAAAAAGTACTGAGGATGTAGGTTAGTGGTAGAGTGTCCTAGGTTCAATCAATTCCCAGTACTGAGGAAGAAGGAGGAGGAGAAGGAAGAAGAGATTGGGGAGGAAGACAGGGGAGGGGGAGGGGGAGGGAATAAAGGGAAAGATATGAAGGCAAATATGGAGGAATTTTGAAACTCTATAAATAAAATGCTATATTTGTCATATAAAAAGATTCTTTAAAGAGACATCACATCTCAATGAGACCAACTAGAGAATCAACTTGCCCACTTGACAATAATAACACAAAAGCACACCCACAAATGAGAGAAAACTCTGACATTCAGTTCCTTGCATACTTTCAACTTTGCTGAGGAATTTATTTGAAAGATTACCATTACCAATTCAGCCCTACTGATGTACTTCATTAAAAAGGGGAAATACCTCAATTTTCCCATTTCTTCTCTACTTCAGTCCTAACACACTTCTTTTTCTACCACGTTCTTTTACTTACACCTTAGGAATAAAGTTGTCTCTCCTTCCCATCTATGCTTTTCACCTCAAGATGGAAACACTAAAAATCTTGATTCAATCAATTACCCACCCAGCTTGTCTGCTCTTTCCTTCCTGTCCTCTGTCAATATGTTCGGAACTCTCACCTTGTAACTACCATCAACTCATCCCATAAGTCTATTCTACATTCACTGTCCTGCTTTCACCCAAACTTCATTGTATTTTGACAATGAAATTTGATATATATTTCTTGCTTTGAAATTTAAGCTTTCCAAAATATGACACTTTAAGAGAATGGTCGTGGTATGTGTTCTTAGTGATCCTATGTACCTGTGTCTTGAATGGTTAAGGTATTATTACAGAATAGGCTTGTAAAAAAGCAAAAAGAGAGTACCACGAATACTTTAAGATTAGATCAGAGAATGAAAACCACTGGATATTTAATTTTTTGTATTCATTCAAATTAGTTATATATAACAGTAGAATTCATTTTGACACATCATACATAAGTGGAGTATAACCTCATTCTTCTGGTTGTACATGTTGCAGAATCACACCAGTTGGATAATCACATATGTACTTAGGGTAATGATGTCCAATTAATTCCAATATCCTTCCTACCACCATACCCTCTCCCCTCCTTTCACTCCCCTCTTCCTAAACCAAAGTACCTCTATTTTTTCCTATCCACCCCCTTATTGTGAATTAGCATCCACATATCAAAGAAAATATTCAGCCCTTGGTTTTGGGTAATTGGCTTAATTCGCTTAGCATGATCTTCTCCAACTCCACCCATTTACCTGCAAATGGCATAATTTTCATTCTTCTGTAAGGCTGACTAATATCCCATTGTGTATATATACCATATTTTCTTCATCCATTCATCTGTTGAAGGGCACCTAGGTTGGTTCCATAGCTTAGCTATTGTGAATTGAGCTGCTATAAACATTGATGTGGCCGTGTCACTGTATATGCTAATTTTAAGAGTTTTGGTGAAAGAGAACATCCTTGTCTTGTTCCAGTTTTTAGAGGGAATGCTTTCAATTCTTCTCCATTTAGAATGATATTGGCCTTGAATTTAGCATACATAGCTTTGAAAATGTTGAGGTATGTTCCTACTATCCCTAATTTCTATAGGCTTTTGAACATGAAGGGGTGCTGTATTTTGTCAAATACTTTCTCTGCATCTATTGAGATAATCATGTGGTTCCTGTTTTCAAGTCTATTGATGTGATGAATTATGTTTATTGATTTCATATGCTGAAACAACCTTGCATCTCCAGGATGAACCCCACTTGATCATGGTGCACTATCTTTTAAATATGTTTTTGTTATGTGAGTTGCCAGACTTTTATTGAGAATTTTTGCATTTATGTTCATCAAGAATATTGGTGTGAAGTTTTCTTTCCTCACTGTGTCCTTCTCTGGTTTTGGTATAAGGATGATACTAACCTCAGAATTCATTTGGAAGGGTTCCCTCTTTTTCTATTTCATGTAATAACTTGAGGAATGTTGGTGTTAATTGTTCTTTGAAGGTCTTGTAGAACTCAACTGAGAATCCATCTGGTCCTGGTTTTTTCTTGATTGGTAGGCTTGTGACGGTGTCTTCTATTAAATGGCTTGAAATTGATCTGTTTAAATTGTGTATGTCTTCAGTTTGGTTAAGTCATATGTCTCTAGAAATTTGTCAATGTCTTCAAGATTTTATATTTTATTGGAGTGTAAATTTTCAAAATAGTTTCTAATTATCTTCTGTATTTCAGCAGTCTCTGTTGTGATATTTCCTTTTTCATCTCAAATTTTAGTAATTTTAGTTTTCTTCCAAGTGGTCTAGTCTGTTGGTGATACTTTCCATTGGATTTTTAATTTGGTTCATTGATTCCTTCATTTTGAATATTTCTGCTTCATTTCTTTTCATAATCTCTATCTCTTTATTGTAGTGATCTTTCACCTCTTGAAATTTATCTCTGATTTCACTCCTTACATCATCCTTTATGTTGCAGATCATTTTAAATTTATGTACATTCTGAACTCCTCCTCTGATATTTCTTCTACTGTTTTGTCAATGGACTCTATTATTGGAGCACTTTAGTTTGTTTGGGGCACTTTGTTCCCTTGTTTATTCATGTTGTTCATGTGTATTCCCATCTAGCAGTATGAATCTGAGGTAGTATAGTTTCTACCATGTAGACTTTGTCCCTGAAGGTTTCCACTGGATATTTAAATCAGAAGAAATTTATACAGGAAATTGATAATATAGATGTGTTAAGATCTCAGAAGTCATGTTGAATTGGTGAGACAACCAAATTAACACCAGCAGTCCTGCGAAACCAAAGAAGGAGGTGTAGTTATAGGAGCAACAGAACCGGTTCACCCAGAAAAATCTGGATCCATAGCAAAGTTTACTGCAAGATTCATAGAGGGGATATAGGCACTCCTAGAAAATCACTTGGGAGAGGTAGAGGATGGTGGGAGGTAGAGGGACTGAAAGCTCCAACCCTCTAATCATGCCTGGTGATCAGGACCCCCATCCTAAACTATTAAGCTAAGGGTCCTCAGCCTCCTCTCCATAATGTACAAAGGGACACTTATACTACTTGAGAAATTCCAAGATTTTTCTGAGTGCCAGGAATGAGGACAAATATCAAATTTATTTTTTCCCTTACTGTTGAAGAAAATCATAATATGTCATTTCCAAATATGCCTCTTTGATTTAATTACTGAGCTGAAAGCAATTAAGAAGGTGAACATGCTGGGTGAGGTGGTACACCCAGTAGCTTGGAAGGCTGAGACAGGAGGATTGGGAGTCACTGTCACCCTCAGCAATTTAGTGAGGCCCAAAGCAATTCAGCAAGACCCTGTCTCTAATAAAATACAAAGAAGGGCTGGAGATGTTGCTCAGTGATTAAGCATCCCTGGGTTCAATCTCTAGTACCATAAAACAAAAAAACAAAGAGGAAGAAGAAGAAGAAGAAGAAGAAGAAGAAGAAGAAGAAGAAGAAGAAGAAGAAGAGAAGAAGAAGAAGAAGAGGAGGAGGAGGAGGAGGAGGAGGAGGAGGAGGAGGAGGAGGAGGAGGAGGAGGAGGAGGAGAGAACAGGTTCTTTCTACCACCACCATCCTTTTTCATCAAAAGACATGTAAAATCTCCCCCATGAATTTACCTTCTAATAGTTTCCCACCTCTGAAAGCCCAAAATTGTTTTCCTTTGCCTTGTAACTTCTCTAATATATCTTGTTCTTTGTTGAAATCCTATATAAACCAGAGTTAAAGCCCCTGTCCTAAGTTACTATTCACTGAGATTCTCCCATGTGATGTGCACTACATAGTAACTAGTCTGCTTGTTTCTTTAATCTCTCTTATGTTACAGTGGTATGATCCAACTAGAAATTTATGAGGAGTAAGAAAAAATTATATGTCAGTCCCTATACTATTTTCTGGATGTTCTTTGTCCTCATAAAATTGATACATTGAAATCTTCACCCCAAGGTGATGGTAGTAAGTGGAGGGGGTACTTTGAGAGGTGATTAGGTCATAGGAACATACCCTCAAGACTGAATTTATAAAATAGGCCCAATACAGACCCCCTCACCTATTCTGCCTGTGAGGATAAAGTGAGAATATAGCCATAAATGAGCAAGTTGACCCTCACCAGATTTGGAGTGTGTTGGCAATCTTATACTTTACAATCAGCCTCCAGAACATAAGAAATGAATGTGTGTTGTTTATGAACTTCCCAATTTATGTCATTTCACTACAGCAATCTGAGTGGTCTAAGATGCCCACTATATCACACCTGTCTTGCCTTCTTTATCCAGCCTCATTTTTGCTCCCTGACTTTTAAGCTACTCCATTCACTATTCTGACCTTGGATCAGATGGCCCAAATAGCCCAATATCTCTGGTACTTTCTGCCACTCTAGATCAGAATTCCAGTTTACCCTCATAGTGCAAGCAGCTCAGTAATGAATGTCTTGCTTAAGAAAAGTTCCTGTCGACAGCCAGCTTCTCCAGGTTCTCGGAACGGAACTGGCCCGCTAGTGAGAGCCTGTCTGAACAGAGCACGCTCCGAGTCCCGGAGCCCCTGCAGTGCAGTGTACTCCTGCAAAGAACCAGCGGAGAGCCTCGATCTGCAGTCAGCCTCAGGGATAAGGGCAGGGCAGCCGGAGACCTCTTCAGGCGGCTCTGCCCACTCCGGCTGCGGGCTCTCTTCACGGGGCGATCCAAGATGGCGGCCTAGAGGGAGACTGCACCTCCGGTCGCTCCACAACCCAGGAGTTAAGAAGGGGAGGCATTGAGAGACTCGAACTGAAGTGGAGCCACGGGTGAGTCTGCCCACTGGGTAAAGCTCAGCCCGGGTGGCAGGCCCAGATAGAGGTGGCTTAGCAGAGCCGGGCAGGGCAGCTTGAGTCTTCCCAAGGTAGTCTTCCACACTCCGGCAGTGGGCTCTTCCCACACGGCCAGCTGCACGGTGCAGGCCCACAGTGAGAGCATTTCCGCACAGAGCCAGTTCCAAAACGTGGAACCAGTAGGGGGCTAGGGGCAGTATTCTTCGAATGAGCTGCTTTATCAGATTCCTCCAAGACATCAGGCTACTGAAGGCTGGGAGGTGATACACTGGAAATCTACTGGGACACTATAAGCCAATAGTGGAAAACTGCAATATCTCAGGGTCCCACTGACAACTGACCATTATGAGAAAACAAGGGAAGAAAATGTCCCAAACAAACCTAGATACTACATCAATAAAACCCAATGACAGCAGAGCAGAAGAAATGTCAGAAAGGGAGTTCAGAATGTACGTAATTAAAACGATCAGGGAAGCTAATGAGGCGATGAAAGAGCAAATGCAGGCATTGAAGGAGGAGATGAAAGAGCAAATGCAGGCATTAAATGATCGCACCAATCAACAGTTAAAAGACCAAATACGGGAAGCAAGAGATCATTTCAATAAAGAGTTAGAGATACTGAAAAAAAACCAAACTGAAATCCTTGAAATGAAGGAAACAATAAACCAAGTTAAAAACTCCATAGAAAGCATAACCAATAGGATAGAACACCTGGAAGACAGAACCTCAGACATTGAAGACAAAATATTTAACCTTGAAAACAAAGTGGAACAAACAGAGAAGATGGTAAGAAATCATGAACAGAATCTCCAAGAACTATGGGATATCATGAAAAGGCCAAATTTGAGAATTATTGGGATTGAGGAAGGCTTAGAGAAACAAACCAAAGGAATGAACAATCTATTCAATGAAATAATAACAGAAAATTTCCCAAATCTGAAGAACGAAATGGAAAACCAAGTACAAGAGGCTTATAGAACTCCAAACATACAAAATTACAACAGACCCACACCAAGGCACATTATTATGAAAATACCTAACATACAAAATAAAGACAGAATTTTAAAGGCCGCGAGAGAAAAGAATCAAATTACATTCAGAGGGAAACCAATAAGAATATCAGCAGATTTTTCAATCCAGACCCTAAAAGCTAGAAGGGCCTGGAACAACATATACCAAGCCCTGAAAGAAAATGGATGCCAACCAAGAATCTTATACCCAGCAAAACTTACCTTCAAATTTGACGATGAAATAAGATCCTTCCATGATAAACAAAAGCTAAAGGAATTTACAAAAAGAAAGCCAGCATTACAGAACATTCTCAGCAAAATATTCCATGAGGAAGAGATGAAAAACAACGATGCAAATCAGCAACAGGAGGCGCTAGCCTAAAGGAATAGCCAAATAAAGGAGAAACCAAATCATGTCAAAAACAAATATGAGTCAATTGACTGGGAATACAAATCATATCACAATAATAACCCTGAATGTTAATGGCCTGAATTCATCAATCAAAAGACACAGACTGGCAGATTGGATTAAAAAGAAAATCCAACAATATGCTGCCTGCAAGAGACACATCTCATAGAAAGAGACACCCATAGACTAAAGGTGAAAGGATGGGGAAAAACATACCATGCACACGGACACAGCAAAAAAGCTGGAGTATCCATCCTCATCTCAGATAATGTGGACTTCAAACCAAAACTAGTCAGAAGGGATAAAGAAGGACACTACATGCTGCTTAAGGGAAGCATAAATCAGCAAGACATAACAATCATAATATCTATGCCCCGAACATTGGCTCATCCACGTACGTCAAACAAATCCTTCTCAATTCCAGAAATCAAATAGACCACAACACAATAATACTAGGCGATTTTAACACACCTCTCTCACCACTGGATAGATCGTCCAAACAAAAATTGAATAAAGAAACTATAGATCTCAACAACACAATCAGCAATTTAGACTTAACGGACATATATAGAATATACATCCAACAAAGAACGAATACACTTTCTTCTCAGCAGCACATGGATCCTTCTCTAAAATAGACCATATTTTATGCCACAAAGCTACTGTTAGTAAATACAAGAAGATAGAGATACTACCTTGTACTCTATCAGATCATAATGGATTGAAATTAGAAATAAATGACAGAATAAAAAACAGAAAACTTCTCCAATACCTGGAGACTAAATAATACACTATTATATGATGAATGGATAACAGAAGACATCAGGAGGGAAATTAAAAAATTCTTAGAAGTAAACGAGAACAGACACATCATATCAAAATCTCTGGGACACTATGAAAGCAGTACTTAGAGGAAGATTTATTTCATGGGGTGCATTCAAAAAAAGAAGTAGAAATCAACAAATAAACGAGTTAACACTACAGCTCAAAGCACTAGAAAAAGAAGAGCAGACCAATACCAAAAGTAGTAGAAGACAGGAAATAGTTAAAATCAGAGCCGAAATCAACGAAATCGAAACAAAAGATACAATCGGAAAAATTAATAAAATAAATAGTTGGTTCTTTGAAAAAATAAATAAAATTGATAAACCCTTAGCCACACTAACAAAGAGAAAAAGGGAGAAAACTCAAATTACTAAAATTCGGAATGAACAAGGAAACATCACAACAGACACGAGTGAAATACAAAACATAATAGAAGCTATTTCGAAAATCTATACTCCAACAAAACACAAAACCTTGAAGACATCAACAAATTTCTAGAGACATATGAACTACCTAAACTGAACGAGGAGGACATACACAACTTAAATAAACCAATTTCAAGCAATGAAATAGAAGAGGTCATCAAAAGCCTACCAACAAAGAAAAGTCCAGGACCAGATGGGTTCTCAGCCGAGTTCTATAAAACCTTTAAAGAAGAGCTCATTCCAATACTCCTCAAACTATTCCATGAAATAGAAGAGGAGGGAACCCTACCAAACTCGTTCTATGAAGCCAATATCACCCTGATACCTAAACCAGACAGAGACACATCAAGGAAAGAAAATTTCAGACCAATATCCTAATGAACATCGATGCAAAAATTCTCAACAAAATTTTAGCAAATCGCATACAAATATATATTAAAAAGATAGTGCACCACGATCAAGTGGGGTTTTATCCCAGGGATGCAAGGTTGGTTCAACATTCGGAAATCAATAAATGTCATTCACCATATCAACAGACTTAAAGTTAAGAATCACATGATTATTTCAATAGATGCAGAAAAAGCATTTGATAAAATACAGCATCCCTTCATGCTCAAAACACTAGAAAAAATTGGGGTAATGGGAACATTCCTAAACATTATAAAGGCCATCTACGCTAAGCCCATGGCTAATATCATTCTAAATGGTGAAAAACTGAAAGCGTTCCCCCTAAAAACTGGAACAAGGCAGGGATGCCCCTCTTTCACCGCTTCTATTCAACATCGTCCTTGAGACTCTAGCCAGAGCAATCAGACAAACCAAAGAAATTAAAGGGATACGAATAGGAAAAGAAGAACTCAAACTATCCCTGTTCGCTGATGACATGATTATATATTAGAGGAACCTGGAAATTCCACCAGAAAACTTTTAGAACTCATAAGTGAATTCAGTAAAGTACCAGGTTACAAGATCAATGCTCATAAATCCAATGCATTTTTATACATAAGTGATGAATCTTCAGAAAGAGAAATTAGGAAAACTACTCCATTCACAATAGCATCGAAAAAAATAAATACTTGGGAATCAATCTCACAAAGAGGTGAAAGACCTCTACAATGAGAACTACAGAACACTAAAGAAAGAAATTCAAGAAATCTTAGAAGATGGACAGATCTCCCATGTTCTGGATAGGCAGAATTAATATCGTCAAAATGGCTATACTACCTAAAGTTCTATACAGATTCAATGCAATTCCAATTAAAATCCCAATGATGTACCTCGCAGAAATAGAGCAAGCAATTATGAAATTCATCTGGAAGAATAAAAAACCTAGAATAGCTAAAGCAATCCTCAGTAGCAAGAGCGAAGCAGGGGGTATTGCAATACCAGATCTTCAACTCTACTACAAAGCAATAGTAACAAAAACGGCATGTATTGGTACCAAAATAGACAGGTAGATCACTGGTACAGAATAGAGGACATGGACACAAACCCAAATAAATACAAGTTTCTCATTACTAGACAAAGGGTCCAAAATATGCAATGGAGGAAAAGATAGCCTCTTCAACAAATGGTTGCTGGGAAAACTGGAAACTATATGCAATAGAATGAAACTAAACCCCTATTCTCTCACCCTACACAAAACTCAACTCAAAATGGATCAAGGACCTCGGAATCAGACCAGAGACCCTGCATCTTATAGAGAAAAAGTAGGTCCAAATCTTCAACTTGTTGGCTCAGGATCAGATTTCCTTAACAGGACTCCCATAGCACAAGAAATAAAAGCAAGAATAAACAACTGGGATAGATTCAAACTAAAAGCTTTCTCTCAGCAAAGGAAACTATCAGAAATGTGAAGAGAGAGCCTACAGAGTGGGAGAATATCTTTGCCAACCATACCTCAGATAGAGCGCTAATTTCCAGAATCTATAAGAACTCAAAAAACTCTACACGAAGAATACAAATAATCCAATCAACAATGGGCTAAGGAAATGAACAGACACTTCACAGAAGAAGATGTACAAGTAATCAACAGATATATGAAAAAATGTTCAACATCCTAGTATAAGGGAAATGCAAATCAAAACTACCCTAAGATTTCATCTCACCCCAATTAGAATGGCGATTATCAAGAATACAAGCAACAATAGGTGTTGGCGAGGATGTGGTGAAAAAGGAACACTCATACATTGCTGGTGGGGTTGCAAATTAGTGCAACCATACCTCAGATAGAGCGCTAATTTCCAGAATCTATAAAGAACTCAAAACAACTCTACACGAAGAATACAAATAATCCAATCAACAAATGGGCTAAGGAAATGAACAGACACTTCACAGAAGAAGATGTACAAGTAATCAACAGATATATGAAAAAATGTTCAACATCCCTAGTAATAAGGGAAATGCAAATCAAAACTACCCTAAGATTTCATCTCACCCCAATTAGAATGGCGATTATCAAGAATACAAGCAAACAATAGGTGTTGGCGAGGATGTGGTGAAAAAGGAACACTCATACATTGCTGGTGGGGTTGCAAATTAGTGCAACCACTCTGGAAAGCAGTGTGGAGATTCCTCAGAAAGCTTGGAATGGAAACACCATTTGACCCAGCTATCCCACTCCTTGGCCTATACCCAAAGGACTTAAAATCAGCATACTACAGAGATACAGCCACATCAATGTTCATTGCTGCTCAATTCACCATAGCCAGATTGTGGAACCAACCTAGATGTCCTTCAGTTGATGAATGGATAAAGAAACTGTGGCATATTTATACAATGGAATATTACTCCGCAATGAAGAATGATAAATTATGGCATTTGTAGGCAAATGGTCGAAATTGGAGAATATCATGCTAAGTGAGATAAGCCAATCTCAAAAAACTAAAGGACGAATGATCTCGCTGATAAGCGGATGAGGACATATAATGGGGGGTGGCAGGGGCTAGCATTAGGTTTAGGGTTAGGTTTAGAGTTAGGCTAAGGAGAGCAGTAAGAATGAAGGAAAGAAGGACTGTGTAGAGGGAAAAGAGGGGTGGGAGGGGTGGGAGGGGTGGGAGGGGTGGGGGGGAGGGGAAAAATATAATAAACATCATTACCCTATGTAAAAAAAAAAGAAAAGTTCCTGTCACTTGCAAATGAAAGAAACCTGATCCAATTTACGAACAGCAACATGATGTGTCAATGATTCTGTAAATCTTCTGTTTTTGTGCCTAAGAATGATCATTTTTTTCTTTTACTTTCTAATTTTCTACTTATTTCCATCATCAGCACTATCTGTTGAGATTCTTTTTGGGATTTACTCGTCAAAAAACATCATAGTCGTCATACTTCATCAGTCCTTATGTTCAGAAGAACCAGTAGAGATAATGTAGCCCTGAAAACTAGGAATGCTCTAAAAAAGGGGGGCAAAACATATTTTCAAGGTTGGGGAGGGAGACCCATGGACCCCATCCTGAGACTTGAGGCACTAGATTTGGTGGTGTGGTAGAGCAAGTATACAAATGGGCTTTGAAACCAAGCAACATGGATTTGAGTCTACACTTGCCAGCCCTGTGACCATATTAAGGCTTGATTTCCTCATCTTTAAGTGGACATTATAATGGCCCATCAATTATAGAGCTTTCATAGTAAATGAGCTAATGCATGTCATGTAATCTCAAAAGTTCTTGATGCATATTTAGAATGATAAAATGTCAGCTATTTCTGTTTTATCATTATTAGAAATGGCATGGCCTGGGAGATGCAGTGGCAGCTAACATTACTAAAGTCATTAGAAAATAAGTAAAGGGTGAATTTATGGAATTGCTAGTGGAAATGTTTGTCTATCATTTTTGACAAATTTCTGGAGAGATCCTGAGAACTAAACTACAATGATTCTAACTTTAGTACCAGAAAAGCTAGTATACTATAATGAAATCAAAAATAATCTATATACATATGTGTGTGTGTGTGTGTGTGTGTGTGTGTGTGTAGATAGAGAGAGAGAGATACATGAACATAAATACACCTACAGATCTGAATTCACTCCAGAAAATGGGAACATAGTTCTATAAGGATAAGTTATCCCTGACTTCAGCAGTTTACAACAATCAACCAGATATTTAATCCTACATGAAGATATAAGACATTTATAAAGTATTTAACTACAGAGGCAAGCATAGTTTGCAATAGAATATATGTACAGGAAATATAAATCTGAGCCATAAGTCACATATGCAGAAATACAGCTTTATTTTTCTAAAATTCAACTCATTTTCTACTTCAAAGTCCCATACAGAAACTAAATTGCAAGCATTTCAAACCCTACCCCAGCCCTACCCCTACCCAAGACAGAGAGGGGCAAGTGAAGAAGGATAAGTAATGGTGGCCCCTGTAGACATGTTGGAGACTGAGGCAAAAGGAAAATAGTGATATTGGTGTTATCATTACTTAAATTTTGATATTTTGTCATCATGCACTTTTACATTCATTTTCATATTTCAAATAGACCATTAAAATGTTATTATCTGGTTACTGAGGGTTTTTTGTTTGTTTGTTTGTTTGTTTGTTTTTGGCACCACATTTAATTTTGCACCTAAGATTTAAGGTTAGTGTCTCACTCACTTTACCCTAATCTCAACCCTTCTGCACTTTCCCCAGGATCAAGTCTACATTCTGTGGGCTCATACTGTTGTGCCAAAATAGAATGAAGAGAGTGGGCTTGAGATGTTGGTTGTTATCTCCTGACACTAGCTACTTTGAGATGCATGGTACTTATTCTGATCCAAGGTCACTGAAGCACCCATATTGTTGACAATTATCATTTGACCTGAACTTCATATTTTGACCTTGTTCAATCATAGCCATGATCATTTGAAGGAGTTCAGAAAACACATATGCTCTCCCATACCACCCTGGGGTTTCAGGTCAGTTATTCAGTTATTTGAGACGTGTTAGCAACTTTGTCCTGCTTTTGAATGCGTAGTTAATTATTCTGCTTCTCCCTCTTGCATAAAACAACAAAAAAAAAAAAAAAAAAAAAACCCAAGCTCATGTGAATCTTCCTGGACACATCACATGGCAAATTTCATATTTCATGTGAAATGTAAGAAGACGGTGGGTCATCAGCAGTTCATCTACTTTCCAGGCACCACATAGGAAAGGAGGCACAGACTGAGTAGAGTTCTGATAAATGTTTAGTAATTAGTTCTCCAGGGAATTTTAGTGGGGGACTAGTTTGTAGCATTTGCGCATGTCCATGGAGAAAAATTCTCACCATGGCTGATTTCAAGTTGCCAATGTGATTCCAATAACCTCAGGAAACTACTAAGAACTCAATAATTGACTTTCACAAGCTAGAATAAAGCAGGTCCAACACATAGTGATTTAATTCCCCTTGATTATCAGAACCCACAAACCTTTCTAGGGTTACTGTCATCCTTTTAGGTTTGCAATTAATGAAAGAAATCAAGTGTCAGACTCTTCTGTGACATCATCACATGAAGTTTTTCATTTGCCTTCTCATTTTCATCCTTCAGGGGATCATAGAATCAGGAGAAAGAAAAATAGTCCTTTCTCTCATTTTCCAAATCTTTTTAGAAATTCAAAATTAATTAGCCAAAATTCAAGTCTTTTGTAATCCGATTTGTTCTGTGTTGACCATTCCTAAAATCAACGATGGCAGAATGACTAACTGTTCAAATGGAGAAAATTGAGATTGAAAAATCTAAAGAAAATAGCGTGAGTTATATTTCAACATAAGTTATCTCACCACATCATCGGAACAATTATCAAAAGATAAGTGAATTAATAAACTTATGTGGTGTTTATTTGTTCAGCATAGATTTTTGACATGCTATTTCAATAAATAAGTAAAGTGTAAGATATGGTGCTATGTATATAAAGATGAGTAAGTCTACCTAATCTTAAGAAGTTCATAAATCTCACAAATGTATTACCTAATTAGAATACTGATTAAGGTTTTACACACACGCACTCACACATACCACACCTACATGCCACATACATATGTAGTTTATTTAATGAACACATATAATATAAACATATAAACTAAATACCAACCATATATATCATACATAAATGTAGATATTGAATTATAAAAAAAAGTCAACTTTGTACTACTATAATGAAATAACTGACAAAGACTACTTAGGAAATAAAGAGAGGGTTATTTGGCTCATGGTTTTGGAGCTTCAAGTCCAAGCTCAAGTGATCCATTGGTTTGGGGCTCTGAGAAGGGTGGCACATCATGGTAGGAGCACAGGTCAGAGCAAGTGCTCATATCTTGAGTCAGAAAGCAGAGAGAAGAAATAAAGGGAGTGCCGCAATACCTTTTAGGGAGAACTCCCAATGATCTGAAGACCTCCCACTAGGCCCCACCTCTTTAAGTCCATCACTTCTCTCAATACCATCATACTGGGAACCAAGTTTTTGCATATGAGCCTTTGAGAGACACTTATCCAAACCATAGCAACAGAAAAATTATTTATCATCAAGACCACACTTGCAGAAGAGCGTGTGTTCAACATGAGGTTTCTAGGTACTAAAAATACTTTCTTTCTTCCTTGTTTATTTTTTATTTATTTTTCTTTTGATATACAGATATGTTGCAAAATGGTTAATACAATCAAATTAGTCACATCTACTTACCCTATTTCCTTAATCTGAGTGGCAGTTTCCTTGGGGTTCATTGATTGTTAATGCTGCATTCACAGTTTTCATGCTTTTTTCTGAATCAGTGTTTTTGTTTTTTGGTTTTTGTTTTTTTCATAATATAAAGGTTTTTTCTTTCCTCTTTTTTTTTTTTTTTTTTTCCCTTATTCCCACAGGAGGATATTCGATTGTCCCCAATTAGAGCTTCATACACCTATAACTAAGTCAGCCCTGGACAGGAGAGGTAGATTTCCACAGTGCCAGCACATCCAGTGCGAGCACACAGCCTAACACAAGGTGCACCTGACTGTCCCAGAGGAGGGGCAATTACTGCATATCGGGAAGCCACCAGGTAGGGTGTCCTCAACAATCCAGAGGAAGCAATGTACTACCATTCCTTTCAAGGAAACCTTCTAAATTCTTCTTAGACTCCTCTATTTTCTAGAGAGCAACTGAACTGGATGTTTAATTTTGTTCTTGTGGGGTTTTTTGTTGTTGTTGTTTTCACTGTTTATTGTTGATTTTCTTAGTTAAGAAATCTCCTCTGCTCAAGTGATTTTGCCAGTTGACTATGTCAGGATTTTTTTTTCTTTTTTGCATACTTCATATTTTTAGCACTAAACATAATCTTATTCTGGGTTTACTAGCAAGCTAAGATGATTTTTAATGTTCTTTTAAAGATAATATCTTCTAATTCTTTCCCAACAATTCTATATATTTTGCTCTGATTTCTCTTTTTAAATACAAATGGATATGTTTTATCCTTCTTAATTCAACACCAACAACATGTTAAACTTAGTTATTCTGGGACCAGTGTATCAGTGTTTATGAAGGTCTAATCTCAAACAAAGGAAATTTATTCTGGTTGAATTTTCAAAACTTTAGGATATGCCAAACCACCATCACTTCACCCAAGCAAACATCTATCTTGCTTTTTCACAGGAAGGACTAGTCCTGTGAAAAGAATCATTCAGACCCTTCCTCCGAGAATAGAGGAAGCTTGGTCCAGAGAGAACAGGCAGTGATCCTCACAAATCAGGGCACTGGAGTGAGGATATTTCCATAAACTAAAAGAGAAGCAACACAAAGAAAATCTGCAAAAACTTAAGGCTTTCAATCAGGGAGTATGGTCAAATATTCAAGGGACTCATGTCAGATTTCTGATTTGGCTAGCTACTAATTATGACCCAGAGCAACTCACTCCATGGCTCTGAGCTTACTTCCTTATCTATAATAAGAAAATAATAACTCTAGCACTTTGGAAGCTCTTTACAGGACTACAGTAATGAATGCTAAGTGCTTGGTAAAATATAACAGTATGTGATTACAGCAACATATTCATTTTAACAAAACTTCATTGTAATACAATTTAAATGTGTTTTAGTCAGCTTTTTTGTCACTATGACCAAAAGACCTGACAAGAACAATTTTAGAGGAGAAAATTTATTTGGCAGATACAGTTTCAGAGGTTCAGTCCATAGATGACCAACTCCATTGTTCTGTGCCCAGGAGGTGAGGTGGACCATCAGGACAGAAGGGTGTGGAGGAAGAAAGCAACTCAGGACAAGACAATCAGGAAGCAGGGAGAGCTCCTGACCAGGAACAAAATATATACCACAAAGGCAAAACCCAGTGACCCTCCTCCTCCAACCATACCCTCCCTGCCTACAGTTACCACTCAGTTAATCCCTATTGGTGGATTAATGCACTGATAGAGTTAAGGCTTTTATAATCCAATCATTTCATCTCTGAATATTCTAGTATTTTCTCAAACATGAGTTTTTGGGGCCACATCATATCTATACCATAACAGGTTGTTTTCTACATTTGTTTTGTTGGCATTATACAGTGGAAACTCCCCAGAAGTCACTACTGTATTTATTCCAGACACAAATGCTGGTGCACTCCTTTAGATTGCTTATATTGGGTGATAAACAAAATAAGCAAGTATAATAAGCTTACTGATTCTATCTTAAATATAAATTATACAATATAATTTGTCAATAAAAATATTACTTTTAAATTTCCTTAAGTACAAATTCTAATGCATATTTCTAAAAATACACAGAAGTATTCAAATACTACATTTGTAGAAGACATAAGAAGGGAACTTCTATATTCCTCTGCTTTTGCTTTCATGTATTAGATCTTCACTGAAACTGTTATAAGGAACCATATCTTATGAGAGACAAAGAGTCGATAGAGCAACTATTGAGAGTCAAGAACTAGGTCTCAAAAACCTTTTTATCATCCCTTGAGATAGTTTAACTCACAATAGTATACCATACACCATGGATTTTGCCACCTTCATATCCTTGAATAACAGTTGAGAGAAATTTTAGAACTCCAGGCCTTCCATCCCTGCTATGTAACCTCTCACCTAGGAACTCTGCTCAGGGCAATAACAAATGTAGTATACCATTCCCCTCACTACAACCACCATCTCTATCCTCTTCACCCCTTTCTACCCTGCACACAAACACTACCCATAATCAGCTCCCAAGTATCACTATTCAGTGATTTCCTTGAACTATAAATATTAAGGTCATATTTTGAATTTCATTTATTTCTTTGCAGGAAAAGGGCATGAATTCCTGCTATCACTATCACGTCTGAAGACCTTCTGTCCTACTCAGTTACCTTAGTAATGAACAGAGGGAATTAGAAGAAAAAATATACATCCTAATAAAAAAGTCCTGTCATTAACCAATCAGTAAATGCTACCTCATTTGCCCCACTTAATCAACCATGACTCTATCAACAAAGCCTACTTCATGGGCCCCACTGTGTTTCTACCTATTTTACTTATTCTCCCTCTTTACTCCCCAGTCAGAGCCTCTTTCTCTAGATCAGCTGCCCTATCAGAGAGTACTTTTCAACACCTAGGTAGATCTCCCTGTAGAGTGCCCCAGAATACTCACACCAATGTTCAAGTATTTCCTTATCTTTATCCTAGTATAATTATTTTAATATTCTTTATCTATATTCAATGCATTTTTAACCATCCTAAAAGATATTCTGAACTGCATAAGAGCAGGAATATTTCTTTATTGTTTACTGCTGTGTCCCAATACCAAGTCCAGGGCCTGACACATAATGCAGTCAATAATTGGGAAGGGGAGGGTTTCAAAATGGCAGAATAGAAAGGTTGCTTTCCTGGCTGCTCCATGGCATGAAACCAAGAAAGTAGTTAGACAGCTTCTCAGCAAGGTGGGTGAACAAAAAAAGGGGGAGTAATTTACTGGAATTTAATACTGAATATTCAAAGCCAAAGGGAACTCAGGAGGTTGGATATAATAAAATAAGGAAGAAATTCCTAACACCACAGCTGCTGCTGCAGTGGGAGGTACCAGTTAGAGGGTCCCTGTGTGAGCAAAGTGGGGAGATAAGGGAATTAAAGGAACCTGCATTTTCAGGAGTCCTGAGTATGTCTGGGTACAGAGAGTTTAGAAATCAAAGATACTGCCAGACCGAACTGAAAGGCCTGCACAATATCCATGTTTGGGAAAGAAGCCGCATCTTTCCCAGCTTCATGCAGAGCACAAAGGAAGGAAACATTTGCAACCACAGAGAAGGGACCAGCAGCTGGGGAAGCCACTTCTTGCCAAACCAAAGATTGGACCAAAATACAACCTTGGAAAATCCACACTGCACAACAGAGAGTGTGTGGAAGTGACCAGAAGAAAATAAAACATGGAGAGAGGTTTATACAAGGGACTACTGGTCATGGAAACCCATTCAGCTCTCTCCTTCTCCTTCCTATCTGGCTACAATTTGCAATTGCTAGACCCTGGAGTTGCACTAATTTTAAAATCTCCAGACCAATTGACATTCAGCAAAGAACCTGGAACATACCTAAACCTAAACCCCTGTTCTGCCTACTGATTTACCTCTCTCACTCCAGAAACCCACCCTGAGGGTGGAGCAAGCATCACATTCCAGAAGACCCCACCAAACACTGCCTGGAAGGGAAGTTGAGAATCTTTTGCACTCCAATGGAAACAATTCTTTAACTTTGCATCAAGATCTTTTCTTTTTCTTTCTTTTTACTTTTCTCTGTTTAATTGTGACCTTAATGGTTTTTGGATATTTATACATATTCATATTTTTTTCTCATTTCTAGCATTTTTGAAGACAGTTATTTTTCATGGATCAGTATTTTGAGGAGTAGGATATATGAGTAGTATATTTGTTTTGCTTTGTACTTTATTTTTATTTTTAAATTTTTAAATTTTACTTCATATATATATTTTTCCCTCAACTATTTCCCTTGATTCTCTTTCTCTCTTTTTTTCTGCTGACAATCTCTATTGTGAGGTAAAGATTGATGTAAGAAGTGAAATCAGAGAAAAAATACAGGAAGTGAAAGATGACTTCAATAAAGAGATAGAGATTCTGGAAAAAATCAAGCAGAAATTCTTGAAATGAAGGAATGAATAAACCAAATTAAAAATTCAATAGAAATCATCACCAGCAGACTTTTAAACCACTTGGAAGACAGAAGCTCAAGGCAATGAAGACAAAATATATAATCTTGAAAATAAAGACCACATAGGGAAGATATTAAGAAACCACAAATAGAACTTCCAAGAAGTATGGAACAGCATAAAAAGACTAAATTTAAGATTTATTAGGATTGATGAAGGTGCAGAGATACAAACCAAAGGAACACAAATATTTTCAATGAAATAATATCAGAAAATTTCCCAAACCTAAAGGATGAAATGGAAAATCAAAACAGGATGGATGCTTACAGGACTCCAAATATACAAAATTTTACAACAGACCCATACCAAGGCACAATATCATGAAAACACCTAACATACAGAAGAATAGAATTTTAAAGACTGCCAGAAAAAAATAACAGGTCACATTTAGAGGGAAACCAATCTGGAACTCAGGGGATTTCTTAACCCAGACCCTCAAATCTAAAAGGTCTTAGAAGTATATATTCCAAGCTCTGAAAGAAAATGGATACCATCCAAGAATACTATATCCAACAAAATTAAGCTTCAGATTTGAATGTGAAATAAAAACCTTCCATGATAAACAAAAGTTAAAAGAATTCACAACTAGAAAGACTGCACTACCAAACCTACTTGATAAAATATTTCATGAAAAAAATAAAAGTGAAAATCAGCAAAAGGAAGAACTACACTAGAAAGGAGAAATTAATTAAAATTAAAAACCGGAAATAAGCCAAAATGACAGAGAATAAGAATCATTTCTCTGGGGGTTTTCAAGATGGCGGACTAGAGGGCGAACTGCATTTCACATTGCTCCAGGACGCAGGATTCAAAGAGGAGATAGTGAGGAGGCTTGGGACCAACTCAAAGCTGCCGGGTGAGTCTCTCCCTTTGGGGAGGCGTCCCGGATGGGGCTGGTAGCGCCAGAACGCAAGGAACTTTGTGAAGTAGAGTTGCTCGGCGAGACGCCCCTCCCCCCACAGGAGCGGTAAACACGGACAACTGGGATTCATCGTAGAGGAGGCGGCTCAGCACAGCGCTTGGGCTCAGAGCAACCACTGGGGCTCCGGGCAGCTGCCTGAGGAGGAGCTGCGTGGCAAGCTGTTTGGAACTCAGAGCGAGCGCTCCTGAACCACGGGAGGTTACCCGGAGGAAGAGGAGGAGGCGCGGCGGGTGGCTGGTCTAGGAGTGGACGCATCAGAGCCGCAGGCAGTTGCCAGAGGATGGAGCAGCATGGCGAGCTGTTTGAACTCAGAACGACCGCTCCGGAACACCGGTGGCCTGCCTGGAGGAGGAGCGCCGGTGGTGTCACTTGGTCTAGGAGTGACTGCATCAGAGCCACAGGCGGTTGCCAGAGGAGGAGGCAAGTGGTGAGTGACTGGACTAAAAGCGACTGCTCCTGAATACCGGTGGCCTGCCTGGAGGAGGAGTGCAGTGGGTCACTTGGTCTCGGAAGCCACCGCTCCTGAACACCCGGGGGGCTACCCCAAGGAGGAGGAGGAGGAACAGGACGGGTCACTTGGACTCGGATGAGTGACTGCCTAGGGTACAGGCGGTTGGCGGGGAGGAGGAGACGCGAAGTAAGTTGCTTGGACTCCTAGTGACTGCGTCGGAAACCGGGCCGCTGTGCGGAGGAGGAGGTGTGTGCGGGATCTCTGGTATTAGAGCTATTGTACGGGGCTCCAGGTGGCGGCTCAGAGGAGGGGCCGCATAGCCAGGCGATTAGGTGCAGAGCAGGGTCCCAGGAGCTAGGTGGCTTCTTCCTGGAAGAGCCGCACAGAGACATGCCTAGGGGCGGAGCGAAGTTTCCAGGACTGCGGGCAGATTCTCTGAGGAGAGGCAGCCTAAGGAGACTCGCCTGGGAAGGGTGAGGCTCCCAGGCCCAGGAGGTAGGTCCAGGCCCCTGGGAACGTTGCAGAGGAAGACAGCCCAGCCCAGGCGGGTAGTTGTAGATTGAGGGGAACCTCTAGGAGGGGAACTGACCAGCGAGACGTCCCCACCGAGTGAGTCTTCCCTGCCGGGGAGGTTTTCCCACAGGTACGGTAAAACCAGAGACACAGGCACAAACAGGACTTGCCTCAGCCCACAGCCTAGTTCCCCATTGGATGACCATTGGTCAACAAGTGGAGGCACCTCTGCCCACTAGCAGGGAATATACACCACCTGAGGGTCACCACCCCTAGAGAGGCAGCTTCTTTGTGGAGCTCCGCATTATCAACTTCCTCAAAGACTTCAGGCTACTGAAGGATAAGAGGGGATATACTAGCAATCTTCAGGGACATTATAAGTCGATAGAGGAAATCTGCAATATCTTAATGACCCACTGATTCCTGAACAATATGAGAAAACAAGGGAAGAAAATGCCCCAAACAATCTAGATGTTACATCAATAAAATCCAACGACAGCATGGCAAAGAAATGACAGAAAGGGAGTTCAGAATGTACATAATTAAAATGTTTAGGGAAGCAAACGATGAGATGAAGAGCAAATGCAGGCATTCAATGATCGCACCAATCGACAGTTAACAGAGCAAATTCAGGAAGCAAAAGATCATTTCAATAAGAGTAAGAGATATTGAAAAAAAAACCAAACAGAAATCCTTGAAATGAAGGAAACAATAAACCAAATTAAGAACTCCATAGAAAGCATAACCAATAGGATAGAACACCTGGAAGACAGAACTTCAGATATTGAAGACAAAATATTTAACCTCGAAAACAAAGTTGAACAAACAGAGAAGATGGTAAGAAATCATGACAGAATCTCCAAGAACTATGGGATATCATGAAAAGGCCAAATTTGAGAATTATTGGGATTGAGGAAGGCTTAGAGAAACAAACCAAAGGAATGAAACAATCTATTCAATGAATAATATCAGAAAATTTCCCAAATCTGAAGAATGAAATGGAAAATCAAGTCCAAGAGACTTATAGGACTCCAAATACACCAAAATTACAACAGACCCCACACCAAGGCACATTATAATGAAAATACCTAACATACAAAATAAAGACAGAATTTTAAAGGCGGTGAGAGGAAAAGAACCAAATTACATTCAGGGGAAACCAATACGAATATCACAAGATTTTTCAATCAGACCACTAAAAGCTAGAAGGGCCTGGTAACAACATTTTTCAAGCTCTGAAAGAAAATGGATGCCAACCAAGAATCTTATACCCAGCAAAACTTACCTTCAAATTTGACGATGAAATAAAATCATTCCATGATAAACAAAAGCTAAAAGAATTTACAAAAAGAAAGCCAGCATTACAGAACATTCTCAGCAAAATATTTCATGAGGAAGAGATAAAAAACAAAGAAGCAAATCAGCAAAGGGAGGAATTATCCTAAAGGAACTGTCAAATAAAGGAGGAACCAAGATGTGTCAAAAATTTTAAATATGAACCAAATGACTGGGAATACAAATCATATCTCAATAATAACCCTGAATGTTAATGGCCTGAACTCGTCAATCAAAAGACACAGACTGGCAGATTGGATTAAAAAGAAAAATCCAACAATATGCTACCTGCAAGAGACTCATCTTATAGAAAGAGATACCCATAGACTAAAGGTGAAAGGATGGGGAAAAACATACCATGCACACGGACTCAGCAAAAAAGCTGGAGTATCCATCCTCATTTCAGATAATGTGGACTTCAAGCCAATGTTAATCAGAAGGGATAAAGAAGGACATTTCATACTGCTTAAGGGAAGCATAAATCAGCAAGATATAACAATCATAAACATCTATGCCCCAAACAGTGGCTCATCCATGTATGTTAAACAAATTCTTCTCAATTTTAGAAACCAAATAGACCATAACACAATAATACTGGTGATTTTAACACGCCTCTCTCACCATTGGACAGATCTTCCAAACAAAAATTGAACAAAGAAACCATAGATCTCAATAACACAATCAATAATTTAGACTTAACAGACATTTATAGAACATACCATCCAACCAAGAGCGAATACACTTTCTTCTCAGCAGCACATGGATCCTTCTCTAAAATAGACCATATATTATGCCACAAAGCTAATGTCAGCAAATACAAGAAGATAGAGACACTACCTTGTATTCTATCAGATCACAATGGATTGAAGTTAGAAATAAATGAAAGAGTAAAAAACAGAAACTACTCCAACACCTGGAGATTAAACAATATGCTATTATATGAGGAATGGATAACAGAAGATATTAGGAAGGAAATTAAAAAATTCTTAGAGGTAAACGAGAACAAAGAAACATCATATCAAAATCTCTGGGACACTATGAAAGCAGTACTTGGAGGAAGATTTATTTCATGGAGTGCATTTAATAAAAGAAGTAAAACTCAAAAAATAAATGACCTAACACTACAGCTCAAAGCCCTAGAAAAAGAAGAACAGACCAACACCAAAAGTAGTAGAAGACAGGAAATAGTTAAACTGAGAGCTGAAATCAACGAAATTGAAACGCAAGAAACAATACAAAAAATTGACAAAATAAATAGTTGGTTCTTCGAAAAAATAAACAAAATTGATAAACCTTTAGCCACACTAACAAAGAGAAGATGAGAGAAAACCCAAATCACTAAAATTCGGAATCAACAAGGAAATATCACAACAGACACGACTGAAATACAAAACATAATTAGAAGCTATTTTGAAAACCTATACTCCAACAAAATAGAAAATTTCGAAGACATCAACAGGTTTCTAGAGACATATGAATTGCCTAAACTGAACGAGGAGGACATACCCAATTTAAATAGACCAATTTCAAGTAATGAAATAGAAGAAGTCATCAAAAGCCTACCAACAAAGAAAACTCCAGGACCAGATGGGTTCTCAGCCGAGTTCTACAAAACCTTTAAAGAAGAGCTCATTCCAATACTTCTCAAAGTATTCCATAAAATAGAAGAGGAGGGAACCCTCCCAAACTCATTCTATGAAGCCAATATTACCCTGATACCTAAACCAGACAGAGACACATCGAGGAAAGAAAATTTCAGACCAATATCCTTAGTGAACATCGACGCAAAAATTCTCAACAAAATTTTAGCAAATCGCATACAAAAACATATTAAAAAGATAGTGCACCATGATCAAGTGGGTTTCATCCCAGGGATGCAAGGTTGGTTCAACATCAGGAAATCAATAAATGTCATTCACCATATCAATAGACTTAAAGTCAAGAATCACATGATTATTTCGATAGATGCAGAAAAAGCATTTGATAAAATACAGCACCCCTTCATGCTCAAAACACTAGAAAAAATAGGGATAGTGGGAACATTCCTTAACATTGTAAAGACTATCTACGCTAAGCCCATGGCTAATAAAATTCTAAAAGGTGAAAAACTGAAAGCATTCCCTCTAAAAACTGGAACAAGGCAGGGATGCCCTCTTTCACCACTTCTATTCAATATTGTTCTTGAAACTCTAGCCAGAGCAATTAGACAGACCAAAGAAATTAAAGGGATACGAATAAGAAAAGAAGAACTCAAACTATCCCTATTTGCTGATGATATGATTATATACTTAGAGGAACCAGGAAATTCCACCAGAAAACTTTTAGATCTCATAAGTGAATTCAGTAAAGTAGCCGGATATAAGATCAATGCACATAAATCTAAGGCATTTTTATACATAAGTGATGAATCTTCAGAAAGAGAAATTAGGAAAACCACCCCATTCACAATAGCTTCGAAAAAATAAAATACTTGGGAATCAATCTCACAAAAGTGGTAAAAGACCTCTACAATGAGAACTACAGAACACTAAAGAAAGAAATTAAAGAAAACCTTAGAAAATGGAAAGATCTCCCATGTTCTTGGATAGGAAGAATTAATATTGTCAAAATGGCCATACTACCAAAAGTACTATACAGATTCAATGCAATTCCAATTAAAATCCCAGTGATGTACCTTACAGAAATAGAGCAAGCAATTATGAAATTCATCTGGAAGAATAAAAAACCCAGAATAGCTAAAGCAATCCTTGGCAGAAAGAGTGAAGCAGGGGGTATCGCAATACCAGATCTTCAACTCTACTACAAAGCAATAGTAACAAAACGGCATGGTATTGGTACCAAAATAGAAAGGTGGATCAATGGTACAGAATAGAGGACATGGACACAAACCCAAATAAATACAATTTTCTCATACTAGACAAAGGGGCCAAAAATATGCAATGGAGAAAAGATAGCCTCTTCAACAAATGGTACTGGGAGAATTGGAAATCCATATGCAACAGAATGAAACTAAACCCATATCTCTCACCATGCACAAAACTAAACTCAAAATGGATTAAGGATCTCGGAATCAGACCAGAGACCTTGCATCTTATAGAAGAAAAAGTAGGTCCAGAGCTTCAACATATCGGCTTAGGACCAGACTTCCTCAACAGGACTCCCATAGCACAAGAAATAAAAGCAAGAATTAATAACTGGGATAGATTCAAACTAAAAAGTTTTCTCTCAGCAAAGGAAACTATCAGCAATGCGAAGAAAGAGCTTACAGAGTGGGAGAAAATCTTTGCCAATCATACATCAGATAGAGCACTAATCTCCAGAATCTATAAAGAACTCAAAAAACTCTACACCAAGAATGCGAATAATCCAATGGGCTAAGGAAATGAAGACACTTCACAGAAGAAGATCTACAAGCAATCAACAAACATATGGAAAAATGTTCAACATCTCTAGTAATAAGAGAAATGCAAATCAAAACCACCCTAAGATTCCATCTCACCCCAATTAGAATGGCGATTATCAAGAATACAAGCAACAACAGGTGTTGGCGAGGATGTGGGGAGAAAGGTACACTCATACATTGCTGGTGGGGCTGCAAATTAGTGCAGCCACTCTGGAAAGCAGTATGGAGACTCCTTAGCAAACTTGGAATGGAAACACCATTTGACCCAGCTATCCCACTCCTTGGCCTATACCCAAAGGACTTAAAATCAGCATATTACAGAGATACAGTCACATCAATGTTCATAGCTGCTCAGTTCACAATAGCCAGATTGTGGAACCAACCTAGATGTCCTTCAATTGATGAATGGATAAAGAAAATGTGGTATATATATATACAATGGAATATTACTCAGCCATAAAGAACGATAAAATTATGGCATTTGCAGGCAAATGGATGAAACTGGAGAATATCATGCTAAGTGAGATAAGCCAATCTCAAAAAACCAAAGGAAGAATGATATCGCTAATAAGTGGATGATGACACATAATGGGGGGTGGGAGGGGTTAATGTTGGGGTTGGAGTTGGGTTTAGGGATGGGGGCAAGAATGGAGGAAGGAAGGACTGTATAGAGGGAGGGGAGGGGTGGGAGGGGTGAGGGAGAAGGGAAAAAAATGGCAGAATGAATCAAACAACATTACCCTATGTAAATTTATGATTACACAAATGGTATGCCTTTATGCCATGTACAGGCAGAGAAACAACATGTATCCCATTTGTTTACAATAAAAAAAAAAAGAATCATTTCTCAATAATAACATTGAATGTAAATGGCCTCAGATCAACAATTGAAAAACATAGACTGGCAGATTGGATTAAAATACAAGACCCAACAATATGCTGTCTCTAGGAGACTCACCTTATAGGCAAAGACATCCACAGACTCAAGGTAAAATGATGGGAAAAAACTTATCATTCACATGGATCTTGTAAACAAGCAGAAGTTTCTATCCTCACATCAGATAAAGTGGACTTCAAGCCAAAAGTTAGTCAGAAGGGACAAAGAAGGACATTTCATACCCCTTAAGGGAATTATACATCAAGACATAATAATCATAATTATTTATGCCCCCAAACAATGGAGCATCTATGTACATCAAACAAACCCTTCTCAATTTTAAGAATCAAATATGATAACACGATAATACTGGGTGACTTGAACACACTGCTCTCATTACTGGATAGATCCTCCAAATAAAAAGTAAATAAAGAAGTTATAGAACTAAACAATTTGATTGCTAATTTAGACTTAACAGACATATATACAATATTTTATCCATCAGGGACTAAAAACACTTTCTTCTCAACAGCACATTGATCCTTCTCTAAAATAGACCACAACTTAGTACACAAAGCAACTCTTAGCTATTACAAAAGAGAGAGAAATAGAGAGATAACACCTTGCATTCTATTAGATCATAATGGAATGAAATTAGAAATTAAAGATAAAATAAAAAATAGAAGTTATTCTTATACCTGGAGACTAAATAATTCACCATTGAATGAACAATGGATAATTGAAGAAATCAGGAATGAAATTAAAAAATACTTAGAGGTAAATGAGATAACAATACAACATATCAAAATCCTAGGACACTATGAAGGCAGTTCTAAGAGGAACGCTCATTGCATTGAACTCATTCATCAAAAGAATAGAAACCAAATAAATAACCTAACATTACATCTCAAATTCTTAGAAAAAGAAGAAAAAAATCAACACCAGGAGCAGTGGAATATAGGAAATAATTAAAATCAGAGCTGAACTCAATGACATTGAAACCCAAAAAAAGTGAAAAAAATCAACAAAACAAAAAGTTGGTTCTTTAAAAAAATCAATAAAATTGATAAACCCTTAGCCATGCTAACCAAGAGAAAGAAGGAAAAAATTCAAATTGCTAAGGTTTGTGATGAAAAATGAAATATCATGACTGACACTACTGAAATACAAATGATAATTAGAAACAATTTTGAAAATGTGTGCTCTAATTAAAAAATAAATTTTAAAGACTTTGACAAATATCTAGAGATATATAACCTACAAAAATTGAATCAGGAGGACATAGAAAATTTAAACAGCTCCATTTCAAGCAATGAAATTGAACACACCATCAAAATCCAACCAAGAAAGAAAAGCCCAGGACCAGGTAGATTACCAGTTCTACCAGACCTTCATAGAATAACTAACAGCTTGGTCCTGTGGTACATGCCTGTAGTTTCAGTGGCTTAGGAGGCTGAGGCAGGAGGATCATGAGTTCAAAGCCAGCCTCAGCGAAAGAGAGGTGCTAAGCAACTAAGTGAGACCCTGTCTCAAAATAAAATACAAAATAGGGCTGGGGATGTGGCTCAGTGGTTGAGTACCCCTGAGTTCAATCCCTGGTACTCCTCCCAAAAAAGAAGAACTAATACCAATCCTCCTCAAATTATCCCATGATATAGAAAAGATGGAAACCCTTCCAAACTTAAGCTATGAAGCTAGTATCACCCTGATACCAAAACCAGACAAAGACACATAGAGGAAAGACAATTTCAGACCAATGTTCCTGATGAACATAGATGCAAAAATTCTTAATAAAATACTGGCAAATCACATACAAAAACATATTAAAAAGAATGCACCATGATCAAGTGGGTTTCATCCCAGGGATGCAAGGTTGGTCCAACATGTGGAAATCAATAAACATAATTCATCACATCAATAGACTTAAGACAAGAATCACATGATTATTTCAACAGATGCAGGAAAAAGCATTTGACAAAATACAGCATTCATTCATGTTCAAAACACTATAAAAATTAGGGATAGTAGGAACATATCTCAACAATGTAAAAGCTATACATGCTAAACCCAAGGCTAACATCATTCTAAATGGAGAAAAATTAAAAGCATTCCCTCTAAAAACTGGAACAACACAAGGACCCCTCTTTCACCACTTTTGTTCAGCATAGTCCTTGAAACTAGACAGAGCAATTAGAAGAAAGAAATTGAAGAAATATGAAAAGGAAAAGAAGAAACCAAACTATCCCTATTTACTGATGACATGATTCTATATTTACAAGACCAACAAAACTCCCCTAGAAAACTTCTAGATCTCATAAATGAATTCGACAAAGTAACAGGATACTACCATAAATCAATCGTGTTCCTAAACATAAGTAATGAATCAACTGAAAGAGAAATTAGAAAAACTATCCCATTCATAATAACCTCAAAAAAATTAAATATTTCAGAATCAATCTAACAAGAGATAAAAGACCTTTACAATGAAAACTACAGAACTCTAAAGAAAGAAATTGAAGAAGACCTTAGAAAATGGAAAAATCTCCCATGTTCTTGAATAGGCAAAATTAATATTGTCAAAATGGCCATACAACCAAAAGCACTATGCAAATTTAATGCAATTCCTATTAAGGTTCTGATGATGTTCTTCATAGGAAGAGAAAAAGCATTCATAAAATTCATTTGGAAAAATAAGAGGCCCATATAACCAAAGCAATCCTTAGCAAGAAGAGTGAAGCAGGAGACATCACAATACCAGACTTTAAATTATACTACAGAGCCATAGTAACAAAAATGGTATGGTATTGCCATCAAACAGACTTGAAGACCAATGGAACAGAATAACACATACAGAGATAAAGTCACATAAATATGATTTTCTCATACTAGACAATGGTGCCATAAACATACATTGGAGAAAATAAAGACTATTCAACAAATGGTGCTGGGAAAACTGGAAATCCCTATGTAACAAAATGAAATTAGACCCCTGTCTCTCACCCTACACAAAACCCAACTCAAAGTGGATCAAGGACCTCTGAATTAGACCAGAGACCCGGCACCTACTAGAAGAAAAAGTAGACCTAACTGCCCATCATGTCAACTTAGGATCCAAATTCCTCAACAATACTCCTAAAGCACCAGAAGTAAAATCAAGAATCAATAAATGGGATAGATTCAAACTAAAAAGTTTCTTCACAGCAAAAGAAACAATCAAGAGCATGAAGAGAGAGCCTACTGAATGGCAGAAAATCTTTTCTACATGAACCTCACATAGAGCACTAACCTCCAGGATATATAAGGAACTCAAAAAACTTAACACCAAAAAACAAATAACCCAATCAATAAAGTAAAGGAACTGAATGGGCACTTCGCAGAAGAAATATGATTGGTCAACAAATATATGAAAAAATGTTCAATATCTCTAGCAAGTCAAGAAATGAAAATTAAGACTACCCTGAGATTCCATCTCACTCCCATCAGAATGTCAATTATCAAGAAAAGGTACACTTATAGATTGCTGGTGGGACTGCAAATTGGTGCCACCACTCTGGAAATCAGTATGGGGATTCCTCAGAAAACTTGGAATGAAACCACCATTTGACCCAGTTATCCCACTCCTCTATATACCCAAATCTCTTAAAATCAGCACACTATAATGACATGGTCACTTCAATGTTTATAGCAGTTCAATTCACAAAAGCTAAGATGTGAAACCAACCTGGGTGCCCTTCAACAGATGAATAGATAAAGAATATGTGCTCTATATACACAAAGGAATATTACTCCACCATAAAGAATAATGAAATTATGGCATTTGCTGGTTAATTGATGGAAATGGAGACTATCATGCTAAGTGAAATAATCCAATCCCACAAAACTAAAGGCTGAATGTTCTATCTTAAATGCAGTTGCTAACATACAATAAGGGGGGTGGGTAAGAATGGAAGTTCATTGGATTAGACAAAGGTGAATGAAGGAAAGGGGGAATGGGAACATGAAAGGCAGAATGAATGAGGCATAACTTTCCTATGTTCATATATGAATACTTAACCAGTGTAACTCCACATCACAAGAATGGGAAGTTATACTCCATGTATGTATAATATGTCAAAATATACTCTACTGTCATGTATATCTAAAAAGAACAAATAAAAAAGAACCAAAAGAAAAATGCAATCAGTATTTCAAGCATAGGAAGGAATTTTGAGAATATACTCAAATAGTAGATGACTTAATCTATAAAACAAGGTATATATTTATAAACTTTTTTTATAAATTTTGAACTATATCCACTAGAGGGCAGCAATACATGAATTATATTTACTCAATATAGAAATTGGGAGTAAACTTTATCACTACTTGCTGACAAATAGGATACCATTACAGTACTAGATAGCAACATTACTTTGAGTATATGCAGAGGGAAAAATGGGAGAATTTATTTCTTAAGACTAAAAAGTTACCACTGTACTACTTACTTTCAGAGAATTTAAATACTGTGGAGAAAATGATCACAAGGCTGTACATGTTAAAGCCAGTTTTACTTTCAATCCTCAGTACTAACTTTCATATTAGCTGAATCTCCAGTTAGTTACTCATTGACCCATTTAATATGCATTCTTTGAACATATCTCACATTCAAATCATTGACCTAGTAATTACTGCTCTGAGATATAACAAAAATGATAGCCTGCCTTTGTCATTGTATCAGTCAGGATTCTCCAGAGAAATAGAAAAAAAGTATAATATTAAAATTTGCATGATGTGGGGGGGTGTGTGTGTGTGAATGTAAAGTGATTTATTGTGAGAAACTGGCTCATACAATGATGATAAAGAGAGGACCACCAGGCTGGGAATCTACACAGGAATAAATGCTGCAATCTTAAAGCAGAATTTCTTTTTCTCTCAGAAACTCCAGGTTTGTGGGGAGAGGGTTGGTTTTGTTTTTTTCTCTTAAAGTCTTTGACTGATTGGATGAGGCCCACCCACAGTATCAAAGTCAATATTCTTTACTTAAAGTCAACCAATTGCAAATATTCACCACGTCTACAAACTACTTTCACAGCAACATCTGTGTGAGCGTTTGATTAGATGTTAGGCACCACAGTCCAAGCAAGTTGATGCATATAATTAAACCTCATTGCCCATATTAGTCACCTTTTCATCAAAAGGTGACCAAAATATTCAAGAAGAACAACTTAAAGGGAGAAAAGTTTATTTCAGCCCATGATTTCAGTCCAAGGTGGGCTGACTCCATTGCTCAGGACCCAAGGTGAGGCAACACATCATAAGGAAAAAGCACAGCCGAAGGGAAGTTGTTCCACTCATGGTGACCAAGAACACTTGGGGTGGGGGAGAGGGCATTCCAGGGAAGACACAGGACCCAACTCCAGTGACGTACCTCCTCCAGTCGTACCCCACTTGCCTAAAGTTATCTCCACGTTGATCCATTCAAACTAGGATGGACTGATTAGTTTACAGCTCCCATAATATAATCATTTCACCTCTGAATATTCCTGCATTAATACAGGAGCTTTTAAAGGACACTTTATATCCAAACCATAACACCTGCTCCCAAACATTTCCCTGCCTAGATGCCATGTCCCAGAAGTGCCAACCTCAGGAGACCACACTTTGATTCATGAATTGCTCTCCCCAGACATCATCTTAAAATGCATACTTCCTTGTAAGTTAATACACCTACTTAGACACTAACGTGTGAGTGCCAGGTTAGCACATATTTTTCTCCAGGCAAAAGAGAAGCTGAGGCATTCAGAAAGCATGGAGTAGCGGGAGGTTATAAAATGCAGAAAGAAAGGGCAGCTGTGATTCACTGTCAACAAACCTCCAACACCCTAATTTTACAGGTAATTTTCCATCTCCAAGAATACAATATTCTCTGTTGGCTAAGTGAAATGACACCGCAATTGTTTTTAGAAACTCTCTCTACCTGGTAAACCAGTAGCTAAACAACTGCTTCGTGATCCTTCAATCTCTAACTCTTGTTCTATGTGTTATTCAAAGTTGTGGTTCAAAATGTTTTGTTCATTGTACTTCAATAGAAAGATTCCCAAAAAGAATGTGTAACATGATTCTCATGATGAGGAAACATGAGAAAAACAAACTAAAACCATCCTATCAAAAATGTAAGACTGTATTCTTCAAAAAATGTCAATGGCATAAAAGACAAAAATTAAAGGCAAAGGCAAAGATTAGGGGAGTCAATTAAAATCAGTACATGTTCCTAGACTGGATGTTGTTCTAACAAGAGAAAGAAATGCTTATGGACAATATGGAGTCAATTCACAGACTGGGAAAACATTGGACAATGGATTGGATGGAGAGGAGGGGCAACAGTAGTCTATTGTGGTCATGAAGGAGAGTGTCCTTATTTTCAGGAAGTGAAAAGACTCAGAAAAAAAATGAAACGTGCACATGTGAAGAAAGAACAAGAGATGAAAATAAATGATAATAAAACATAAGTTAACCTGGAGGAGGAGCATACAGGTGTTCTTTGTCTTGTTCTCACACTTTTCTTATCTTTACCAAAAACATCTATGCTCCATTGTAAGACATTCTTTCCTATGTTTTAAATTGATAGTGATATTACTTTGGAATATCAATATAAGTTTGGTACTGAATGTGAGAAGTGTTCAAATAATATGTTAAATGGATCAATGAGTAATCAACTCATGATTCAGCCAATAAAATTAGTTAACTTACTTTGTCGATCACATCACATTATGTCGGATATGAGTGTACTGGGAGGAGGGGGAGGCTCTGACTCATCCCAACTCAGGGTGGAGTACAGGGTCCCTCCCACCAAACGCTCCATTCTCCTTCTGTCCCTCAGAGTCTTTTCCAATCAGCCAGAAAATAAACGAGATTTGTACGTGGGAGATCTTCTGTGGTTTAGTATGGAAATGGTCCCATCACTCCTGCTGAGCTGCCATTTCCCAGGACACTCCCAGGGCCATACCTACCTGCAAGGGAGCCTGGAAAGTGTGCTCAACCTGGGGGCTCAAGAAATAGAAGAGCATACAGGTGCTGGTGAGCACTAAAATCTTTGACATAGTGTCTTATTGCACAAGGATTTGGGGATGGTTAGCTGAAAAACAGGAGTAATAACTCCTCCTCCTGAGGAAAGCAAACTCAGGAAATGATACCCATATACCCATAAATCCTGAGACCAGAAGTCATCTCCTTCTCTCTCCTCTCTCTCTCTCTCTCTCTCCTCTCTCTCTCTCTCTCTCTCTCACACACACACACACACACACACACACACACACACATACATACATACAAAGTTTTTTCCTCTTGGAAGACAAATAACCAAGATGGAGTGGAATTGAATTTGAACAAACTAATATCAGAAACTAAGTTTTAAGAAACAATTACAAAAGTTACCTTATATGTTGGCATCATGGCATTAATTGTAGAAACCCAGGTGCATCCATACCTGCAAAAGCTAGACTGAAGCTCAACCAAGATGCACAAACCCAGGAATGGGTCACTAGTGCAGTACTGAAATATCTGATAGTTCATCCATCAGGGTACTTCAAAAATTATGTCTGTGTGATGGAAGTTCTTTCCTCAAAATCATATAATTTTTTTCAGTTCTTTTATTGTCTCACTAACTAATATAAAGCGTTTTAGACTGTGCAATTCTTTCTTGTGTGTTTTTATGGACTTTGAAGAACAACTATTTGAGGTTTAAGGAAAAGAACTAGTCTGTATTTTGTATTCCTTACATTTAACTTAGAATAGGACCCATACAAGTGATGAATATTTACTACTTGATTTGCATCCATGTCTGGAGTTGGGCAGAAGGGGTATCACTTTAGAATTCATGAGTCTTAGTAGGGAATAGCAAATGTCTACATTCTTCTCTATCATACTCTCACAATCAAGGATTAATCATACTTAGAAGAAATTTGGCATAATAATTTAAATAAAATGCTAAAGGCACTCTTTTTTTAAATTTTTTAATTTGTTCTAATTAGTTGTACATGACAGTAGAATGCATGTATACAGTCTGATAGATCACACAAAATGGAATATAATTTCTCATTTTTCTGACTATACATATTGTAGGATCACATCTGTCATGCAGTCAAATATGTATATGAGGTAATAATGTCTGTTTCACTCTACTATCCTTTCTACCCCTATACCCTGATCACATTAATTTTCCTCCTCCAATCCTCTTAGGAAGATTTTGGGATCCCTAAAAAAAGATGGATATGTCTTGCATCCCTGAAATGAGCCTGGCAAGGCAGGATTCTACCTAATAAGGGACCAGTTTACAGATTTTTCTCCTCTGGATTCAGATGCAGAATGCTATTTTTAAATAACATCTTCCCCATTCAGGCACATCTAATACATGTGAAGAATTTTTTAACTCAGGAACTTTGTGATGGCCCAGGGTGTTGGTGCATGCCTATGATCCCGTTATTCAGGAGACTAAGTCAAGAAGATTGCAAATTCTTGATTAGCCTCAGCAAATTCTAGACTAGCCTCAGTGAGACCGTCTCAAATAGCAATGGACTGGGGCTGTAACTCAGTGATAAAGAGCCCCCTAGATTCAATCACTTGTACTGAAACGGCCCCCATAACAGAATTTTGTGAAAACAAAGGGATTAGACAGAATGGATTTGCATTGCAAGGTAAACACTATCCATCAGTTCACTAATAATAATTATATGCTGAAAATGAAGAGTAAGGTATAAAGAGAAGTTTTAATATGTTTCTCATAAGTCTTTGTGAAAATCCCCAGACACAGAAGATGAAGAGAATCATTGATATTTGTGTTCAACCTGGGTCTGATTTCTCTGTCTCTATCTTTATCCAATTCTGCATCCCTTTTGTTAAAAGTCCACACACTTCCTGTTTTATAGGCATATACCAGAGGTCACTTCCTCCTAGCAGAGTTGTTACACTTACTATCTGTTCATGATCTGGTTCAATGTTCCATTTAATGTCCACTCTTCATAGACTGCTATTGACTAAAGCAGTTGTCTTCACTGCTCTCCAGCATATCTGCAAATTACCATCTATCATTTTTCTATGTTCTGGGACTCCTGTGTCCTACAAGGAGTTTTTACTTTGTGTTCACTTTGTGTTGAGGTGATGGAGGGAATTAATTTTTTCATATTTGAACAAGAAGAAAAGCAATCTAATGAAAACAGAACTGAAAAGACATCCCATCCTGGACAGTAACAAGTATATATACCTATACCTGATATAGTATCAGCCTTTGGCCTATAAATTGCAGTCAGGAGTCTAACTCTATCATGCTTAATATCAGATGAGTAATATTAGCATAAGATTTGTTTTTTCAATATTTGTAGGATAGCAAAGTATCAGGGGAAATTATGTTCTAAAATGTGCATAAAAATTATATTGATGGAAAATTTCAGATATTTCAGGGGAGAATTTCCTTTTCACATTTGGCAATCTAATGTTTCTGCATCTCAGACATCTCAGCTGAAACATCTCAGATGGCAAGGAACATTTCATCTTCATAAATTATATTTATTATGTTCACATTTGAAAGAACTTAACCATTGGTCCTCAATAATGTAAGAGTTGACAGTTGTCTTTCATGTGAGGATACCATCATGCTTAAATGTGAATACAATGATATACACTTGGAATAAATGTAGTTTTCTGCTCACTTACCTCTGGCTTATGATTTGCTGCAGTTTCTGGCTTTAATCATTAATTCAGTTACAACACAACCCAATGAGTTTAATTTAACATAAATTAGTTACAGCTTTACTCTGTTATAGAAACACTTTTTAAACTTATATCTTGATGAGTCTTCCTACACATTCACGTCAAGGGTCCCAGGTGAAACCAGACAAGATATCATCACCAGAATTTTAAAAACAACTTCAAATGCATCCCTGACTTGGGTCAAGAACTCTGATTGCTACAGGAAAAATGATGTGCCTTAATTGGTTTACAAATCTTACAAGCAGCAGTGATAAATAGAGCCTTTCTTATGCAACTTAATATCATGAATTTTCAGATGATATATATACATGGGCTTTCAACTGTGGCAAATGAGCTTAAACTATCATTTAAATAATATCTTTTATTATGAAAATCAAGCTGTATTATTGTGGCAATTGCAATTCACCATTTAAACATAGCAATTCAGTTCATTTGACACCACCTAATCAAGATCTATACTGTATTTGTCACTGCCTTTCTTTCCATCCATATCAAAACCGACACACACAATAGTACATGCCCTCAAAGATTCAGCAAATGTGCGGTCAATTTTTTACCTCAGGAACTGCCTCTATGATTCATGAATCACTTTAATCAAGGAGTACTGTTTCTAAAAGTCTATTTTAACTTTGTAACAAAACCATGGTATGCTAGGTGCTACTGGTAGTATGAAATGAATACCAAAGACATGACATGACCCACTATATTAGCCAGAGTTCATTAGAGAAAGAGAACCAACAGGATAGAGATCTCTTTCTCTCTCAGTCTCTCAGTCTCTCTCTCTCTCTCTCTCTCTCTCTCTCTCTCTTACACACACACACACACACACTCCTGACTCATACAATTATTGGGTCTATGTTAAGACCCACACTCAGTAAGCTGAAAACCCAGGAGAACCAATAGTGTTGCTCCAATTCAAGTCTAAAGGCCTGAGAAACAAAAATGTAAGTTCCAAATGGAAGATCAACAGGTTAAAGATACAGAAAGAGCCTAGGGTTCATCTCAAGTCTATTACAGTTTGAATGTTTGTTACCTCCAAAACTCATGTTGAAATGTAGCTGCCACTGTAACAGTATTAAGAACTGGGGTTATGAGGTGTTTGGGTTATGAGGACCCCACTCATTAACACTGTTACCAGGGGAGGGGGAGGGTTTCCCTCTCCTCTCTCTCTCTCTCTCTTCCTCTCTGGCTCTCCCTCCCTCCCTTTTTCCTTCTCCATAGTTTCTTCTACTATGTGATGCTTCTTACCATGTACAGATGCAGCAAAAGGCTCTCGCCCATGCTGGCACCTTGACATTGGACTATTCAGACATGCTGGCACTTTGACATTGGACTATTCAGACTGGAAAGCTATGAGAAATAAATTTCTGATGATTATAAGTGATTCCATGATATTATGTTATAGCAACACAAAAGGAACTAAGAGAATCAAAAGGCAGGAAAATACAGATACTCCAGCTCAAAGTAGTCAGGCCGGAGGAACTCCTTATTCTGCCTTCTTCTTTGATTCAGGTCTTCAGTCCATCAGGAAGGGTAAAAACAAGGTCTGCTATATTAAGTTTACTTATTCAAATATTAATCTCATCCAGAAACATTCTCACAGACATGCCCAGAGTAAAGTCTAAGCAATTGTCTGGGCATCCATGGCATAGTCAAATTGACACAAAAGATGAACTATCACATCCATATACACAAAAGGCCTATCATTTAGGGAAGAAATAAGATAAACATAATAAATAGTGGTAATTAATGACAAAATAGTATTCAATTAAGTGATAAAGTGAAAGATAATACCTATAATTCCTACATAACTTCAGAAACAGAGCAATCTAAGAAGTTCTGATTAACTAATTGTATAATAAATGCTTTTATTTGGGTATGAAAGATTAGGTCCAGAGTACTAAAGGGTAAATAAGGGTTGATTGCTCAACACCAAAAATAAGCAAAAGATAAAATGCCTAAAATTACTTGAAACAAAAAAAAAATTAAAAATTAAACAAAAGCACAGAAAGACAGATTGCTCCAGCATTTTTCCTGTCTGAATCTCAATACCGTTTCATACTTCTATATGAAAAATTGTTGCAGTTGAAAGAAAATGTTTTGTGATGTCATGTATTCCCAAAATACCTGCTGGTCCTAAACATTTCAGCAAATAATTCAGCCTGATGGGAGTTCTTAGTCATAACTTTTTATATTCACAGTTTTTCAAACATTTTTAGAGATTTTCAAGAGGAGAAAAGCAAATGATACTAAGCCAAATGATCTCTGAGAGTAACTATATTGTTCACTACTTTAGTTATCTACCCACTACCCACCAGATTCTATTCTTTCACTGCAGTGCTTTAATGAAAGAAGTACAAAGACTAATAGCACATTCATTTATTTCCCCAAGGATTAGGCAATGACAAGTAAGAAATCCCACTGGCCAACCTTGACAGCATTTTTTTTTTTTTTTTTTTTTTTTTGCTGACAGCTAATAATAGAAATAATTACACAAAAATTTGACAATATCTCTCTAAACTTTCTTGAATGCATTAATCTAAAACAGCCTGAGTCTTCAAAGTATGCAAAGCTGAAAGTCCATCACCTTGCTTTAAGTTTATGCTTCCTCAGTAATTCTAGATTAATTCTTTGTTTTGACATAACCATCATTTTCTAGCAAAGCTAAATAGCCCAGCAGAGGCTAACTGAATGCCCACTTTCCACCAACCAGAATTGCAAAATCAACTCCACTTTTGTTAAATCTCCCAGCTGCCTTACAACGATTTTCTGACTGGTCACTCCCTTTTCTGGGTTCAGACTGATTGAAGCTATTTTCTTCTTCAAAATTTTCTGGTCATCTAGAGCAACCTTTCTCAACCAGCATTCTGAGAGATTAATCTTAATGTTACAGGTAACCTATTATATATATAATGAACTGACTGCTTCCTTATGCAGTTAGAATGATAGCAGTAACATCTGTGGCAGAACTGGGAAAATGATCACACATCCATTTCATTCTTTATAGGGTGATTCCTTTTAAACTAAATTGAGAAACATTGCTAGTGTAACGAGTTAAGACAGGTAAGTATTTAAGATATAGGTGCTGGTCTGTCAACTCTAATAAATGGTTTTCTTTCTAGAATTTAATTTTAAAAATACACTATTGTAATATTCAGAGCTTAAAATTTTTCAGATATACCAAGAGACAGGCAAAGGACCAAAAATTTAGAAAAAAAGAAAAATCTACAGAGAAAATAATAGGATGAAAAAGAAAGCAATTATATTAAGACATAGTTTAAAAATGATTTTTATTTGAAATAAGGTAAAATATATATATTTTGTTTGTTTCTTTCTTGGGGTGCCAGGTATCGAACCCAGAGCCTCACACATGATAAGCAAGTGCTTTACCACTGAGCTGCATCTCCAGCCCCTCTATTTGCTTCTAATGCAATAAGTATAAATCTAGTGACAAGTGTAATAACAAAGTTAATATCAAAATGAGATGAGCATTCATAATATTTTGAGATATCTGTAATGCAATATAAAAAATCCTATGATTCTATCAGTGTCAAAGTAAGAGATAGTGCAAATATTTTTTAGTTTAGACTATATCCATAATTGAATGATAAATTTCAAATAGAGCTAAGTGGGTAGTAAGCATACCTCACAAGTTGATCTAGTAATCTCCTAGGACCTTCTTTCAGTGAATTCTCTCCCTCTGACCAACAGATGAACCATGAGTATGAAGCATTGGAAAAGAAGTGCTAGTGGGCAGCCTTCAAGTGATGTATATCATTCCCACCCACATTCCCTGGCCAGAACTTAGACACATGGTCCCACCTAACTGCAAAGATACTAAAAAATGTACTTTAGCTTTGAACACAAGAGGAAAAAGAAACACAGAGAAACATCTTTTCTGCACAGACTGATCAAAAACAGTACAATTATGAAAAACTGGGTCAATAGGACAATTTTATAGATTTACTACAGCAAACATCTGTGCATAGTCAGAAAAGGAAGAAGTTCAGGAAGAAGACAAATCCAAAACAATATTCAGGTGCTGATGATTGATCTTCCCCTTACCAACTGTGAACTTACACATTAAGGTAGGAACTCAAAAAAGAATACATTTAATATTCATCTTTTGACTAACAAAAATAATACACTCTTCAGTTCACAGTAAGGGATTTATTCTGTAAAACAGGCTCTTTTTATAAAGAAAAGTAACCTCTAAACGTCATTCTCATGGTAAGAGCCAAACCTGAATGACTCTACTTGGATCAAAGAGTTTTACTGAAAGTTCTAGGATAGTAAAAGTAAGGATTCAATGCAGAGGAATTAATCTAATTCAGTGAAAAGTAAAGAAATATTTGGAAATAATTTCACTAGAATAAGAATATAACCTGAGTCTCTGAGAAGGAATTTGGTGTCCCAAATTCAAAGTCAAGTAACAAAAAAATGGCAGAACCCCTGAGAGACTCTATTATTATTTGAGGGAGAGCATAAGAGAGTCCAGTTATTCCTCACTCCTCCACCCAGTACAGCACGAAGTGGGAATGGGACAGTATAAACAAGCAGATGCTAGTAAACATCCTTTTCTCCATGAATAATATTTGGCATAAAAAAGAACTTGGAATTTCCATGGGTCTGGATGAGGAGTTTGGGATACTTGATGCTGAAATAGTTAAAGAATTTGATACCAGAGGGTGATATTACAGAACACAGGACCCTGGAAAAGTCACATAAGTGGAAGAGACTATAAACTCCAAGAGGAACTCCCAGTGGGAGGCCCAATTAGATTAGGTGGGATTACCTACACTTTAGATACCAGCCCAGAAAAAGCAGGCACTGAAGAGCTTAACCACTTCCGAACAGAAAGTTGAGAAGGCAGCCTAACACCAGAAGATTGCTCCATACTGTATTAAACAATTCAGTCTTCTCTCAGGACAAACATGCCATCTTAGAAGAAAGGAGGGAAGAGGGGGCCTTCAGGAGAAGAGGGGGAAAAGTCTTGAACTTTACACTGAACACCACCACTCTAAAGACTAATTAATCACAATGAGTAAATCAGTCTCAAAGTTTCCTCAAACCTCTAATAGGCCAATTAAGTGTTTTCTGCCACTCATGCTGCTATGAGTAACAGACCTGGGTACACAGAACTAGATAAGATCAGTTACAGACAATTAAAGGAGCAGCATATTTTGTGCAGATCTTTAACCTCAAAATACATTGAATGAAGAACATGTAGTTCATATTGTACTTAAACTCACACCCTATGTGGGAAATATACTCCAAGATTTATAAGCAATCAACAGATAGATGAAAAAATGTTCAACATCTCTAGTAATAAGAGAAATGCAAATCGAAACTACCCGAAGATTTCATATCACTCTAATTAGAATGGCAATTATTAAGAATACAAGCAACAATAGGTGTTGGCGAGTATGTTGGGGAAAAGGTACACTCATACATTGCTGGTGGGATTGCAAATTGGTGCAACCACTCTAGAAAGCAGTGTGGAGATTCCTTAGAAAACTTGGAATGGAATCACCAGTTGACCCAGCTATCCCACTCCTTGACCTATATCCAAAGGACTTAAAATCAGCATACTACAGACATACAGCCACATCGATGTTTACAGCAGCTCAATTCACAACAGCTAGATTGTGGAAGCAACCTAGATGCCCTTCAATTGATGAATGGACAAAGAAATTGTGATATATATATTATATATATTATATATATATGATATATATGTGATATATATATATATCTGTATATCTATATATATACAATGGAATATTATTCAGCCATAAAGAAGAATAAAATTATGGCATTTGCAGGTAAATGGATAGAGTTGGAGAATATCATGCTAAGTGAGATAAGACAATCCCAAAAAAACAAAGGCTGAATGTTTTCTCTGATAAGTGAATGATGATACATAATGGGGTGGGGGAGGGAGTAAGGGAAGAATGGAGGGAGGGAAGATGGATTGTGTAAGAGGGAAATGAGGGTGAGGGTGGGAGGAAGGAAAGATAATGGAATTTGACAAATATCATTACCCTATGTACATGTATGATTACACAAATGGTGTGATTCTACTTCATGTACAACCAGAGAAATGAAAAGTTGTACCCCATATGTGTACAATGAATCAAAAAAATAAAAAATTAAAAAGAACACAATGCAATATATGGGAAAATAGAAATAGTTATAAGCACAAAAGAAGCCCAAAGACTAATCAGATGTAAATAAAAACTAGAAGGTAGTTAAGGAAAGTGCTCTTGGAAAAGGAAACCATGTCGGATATCAGAGGATGAATAAGAGTTCATTATGCATTGGCAAGAGTTCCCAGCAGGTAAATGTAACAATAACCCAAAGTCACAGAAGAGTGGAATAACTAAGAGTATTTGGTTTAGACTTACTGTAGCATAATAAAGAACCTAATATTCAGACAATATTCCATTCTCTGGTGAATAATTTTGCAGCTAAGAGGAAAAAACTATTTTCATTTTAAGATGCTACAATTTTACTTTTAAAAAGAAAATATTTAATAATGTACTTAATGTAATGGGGGAAAACTATAGTATTATTTAGCCACCAGAAGTTAGAAGTGACTTCTTCAAAGATAAATTTGTGAAATTATTGCTCTTGTCCTCACTCCAGAAAATAGACTCCAGATGGTTATAAATACTTATTTCTAAGTGAAATGCTTTCATTCTCTTTAATCTCAAGGTCTTCAGTAATTTCCATCTGTAAGTATTTGTGAGGAAGTACTTGATGTCATTAATAGCTGCTTTATTTTGAAGTGCCTTCACTATTAAAATTGTCCACATTATTTTACATTATATTGACAGTAATGTGCATTTTTGATAGTCATCATTTTACACATTCTTTATAATTCTTCTCCAAGATTATTATGAACTTTTCTCTTTAGTAATAGTTTTTTTTTTTTTTTAATGGCTAAGTTTCCTTTTATCTCAACAGTATTTGTATTGGTTACTTTATTCATTTGGAATTCAAAGATTAGACTGAAGAAAAAAATCTTGATTTCATAGAAAAAGGAACATTTTAAATCATGGTTGATACCGTGTCTTATAAATACATGGTTTGACCTGAAGGACTCTAGGAAGGCCCATCTGCCTAAATATATTTCATGTACTTGCCAGGACACCAAAGGTGATCTACTAGAGATTCATAACTTTCAATTTCAAAGATGTGTTGGCCATCTCTAATCCTACGCTAAAGTGCCAGTAGCCCTTTCAATGTAGACATTAAAAGACATTATCAAAGAATAACTTTTCAGCAACATTTCACAACAGGTGTTTGGTACATGATTAAGGGGTTTCATACTCGTATAAGGTCAAGGAATATTAACATCATTTTTCTATCTTAAACCATCACAATGTATATTAGCATATGAAAGACTGAAGAATCCAGCAACATTTGAAAAAAGAATTTCAAACATTTTAAACTCAGAAAATTCGAATTCAGGTGACTAAAAGGGTTTTTATGACTATTAGAGAAATACTAACAGCTAGCTGAGAGTATGACACCAAAAATTAAACAAACAAACAAAAAAAAGAGGCCACTAGATTGGGGTCAGCATTTGAGTGACTAAGAAAGTGCTGTTTGTGAAGATGGACTCTTCCTAAAGAGAAAAACTGAATATATTTAACTCTTTTCCTTGGACAGGCCCTAGAGATGATTCAGACTTTCAGGAAGATAAAATTCCTTGATCTAGACAGCGTTCATTTCATCAGAGGAGGGTCTTCACATAATCCCTTGAGATGTATTTTTAAATTATATCACCATTATGTAAAGACAACACAGGAAGCAGTCACATGAAATCCTTCACCTGCTATATGGAGAAAGTCAAGAACAGTGATTGTTATTCAGTGCCCCTGTATAAAGCACCACATTAAAAACACTTTACAGAACTTAGTGCTAAAATAAAATTTTGCCTTCCTTAAGGACCTGTGATGTTTTCTCCTTTCTCAAAAGGAGCAATAAGTCTTCTTACTTCCTGGGATTGGCAGAAAACCCAAGGCTAAATGCAGAGCAAGTGTAACCACCAGCTAGGTCATTCTGGCCTGGACAGTTTTTCTTGACTCCATATACTTGTTAAGGCCTCCTCTGGTCATGACTCCGATTTGCTCATTCCCCATCAGTTTGTTGTATGTGGTTGTTATGTGCTTGTTATATAAGCTTCTGCAAATCCACTCAGAATTGTGAGAGGGGATAGGTGAGAAGATAGAAATATAAATAAAGACAAACTGAAACTACTGGAAGCTGCAGGATCTGTACAGAACCCAACACTAGTACGTTTTTCTCAGGGCCTGGGATATTGTTGAGGCCTAATAATTTTTAGTATTTCTAACTGAAGTCTTTCTGGGTAATATTTACCCCTTCAAGATCTGTGGGGAAGATACATTTCTTGTTGAAATGTATGTCAAGAATATTGAGCACTGGTTAAAGCTGCCTGCTCCCACCTTGCTTGGGTTGAAGAGATTACACTGTGGATAGGCTGAGGAATAACACTGATGGGATTAGGAAGGACACACCAGGGGCAGGCCAGAGAACACAAGAGGTTACATTCAAGGGATACACTCTTAGAGATCTATAGACTGCCGAGAGAGCTGATTTCTTCTGCTAACAAGCGTTAAAATGAGGCCTAAACACAGAAGAATCAAACCACATGCAAACATACACACAGCCAATGTATTTGAGTAAGGGGGAATAAATTTGGAAGCAAAACCCTATGTTACTGAGAAGAAAATGTAGGAAAAATGTCTGTTTAAAGGGCTCAAAAAAACATGTGAATATATAGCCAATTGATCATCAGAGAAATCACAGTCAGATATGGCTTCTGAAAACCATTGTTAGCTACATTGTCCAACTGTAAGTTGAACCTTGGGTATTCTAACAGGTTGACTTTAGATGAAAAGCACCTTTCTTCACTCCTGAGAGACTAGTTGGCAGAGTTAAGAGTACCAGACACAACAGAATTGGGGAAGCTGTAACAGGATTGTTGATTCTGGTTACAGTTTCCCAAAGGCACAATTATTCCCTCATCTGAAGGGCTCCTTAAATAGGGTAGCCTGTGAGGTGTAGCTTTTGCTTGTGTGATTTTTCTCATTGGAAAGTACCTCCATTCATTCATTTTAACAGCCACAGATCACTTTCCATGCCCATCCCTTGGGACTGGGATTATATAAGCCAAATGAAGCACAGTCACAGCTCAGAGGGATTAATTAAGGGCCCCGGAGTTCAATTTTTATCCTGTAAATTGACTTTTAATTTCCTTCAAACTCTGCCTTGCTGAAGTAAAGAGGGAAGTATGAAAGGGTGCTATCTTCTTAAGAGTGAGTGTCCTTGCTTTCAACTCTTCTTGGGTTTCTTCTTAAATGCTCTCTGAAACCTGAACTGGACAACCCTCACCATGTCTTCTTGATAACCAGTTATATACCACTGCCAATAATTCTGTGTAGTTTGGAATTAGCCAGAGCCCAGAGGTGAGGAGGGGATGGAGGATGGCTGCCCTCCTAAATAGGGTTTTCTCTAAAGTTCTTATGGTTCTCTTGGGCAGTGTCCCCTACCCTCTCCTTTCCCACTAATTTCATCCCCGTATTTCTCCTCCCCTTTGGAACTAAATATCTGTAAAAAAATCAAATCCACTCATCTTTATTTCTTTATCTTTCATTGACTCTCTGCTTACTGTGTTCATCTCTCCAACAAGGCCCTCTCACTAATCACTAGATGTCCTCTGTTACAGTTTGGATATGGGATGTCTCCCAAAGGTTCAGGTGTTAAAAAGGTTTGGTCCTCAGTTTGGTGCTATTAAGAGAAGAGTGCTTTCCAGTTGCCATGAAGTGAGCAAGTTCCTCTGGCACATGCTCCCACCATGACATACTGCACTACTGGAGGCCCAAAGGTTCCAGAAGCTTCTGAAACCATAACCCAATAAACCTTTCTTCTCATTAAGCTGATTATCTCAGGTATTTTGTCTCAGCAATGAAAATCTAACATAGTCCCCCTATCAGAAATCTAAAGAACAGTTTTCAATTATTTTATTTGAACACTCAATAACATTCAACACATTTGGTCACTTCCTTCTCTTAAAGCCCTCTTGTTCCCTCATAACTATTAAACTAGACTGTCCTGGGTTTTTTGTTGTAGTTGTTGTTGTTATTGTTCTCTGGCTACCACTTCTCATTCTCTTCAGTTGGTACCTCTTCCATCTTTGCCTGACAATTATACATTGGGTTTCCTCAGAAAAGTACCCCAGACCCTCTTATAACCTCACTCTCCACTCTCTCACAGAGTTAGGATTTGTTAGTGAAGAGCACTTTACTTCATAGCTTCCACAAGTACCTCTTTTCCAATAACCTCGACTTTGTATTTCAGTCTAGAGTCTCCTTTTCAAGACAAATTAATGTGCCCACAGCCTATTCAACATCTTTTTGGTATGTTTTACAGGCACCTCATTATTTAATATATTCGAAACTAAACTTGAGACCTGCTTTTGTAGCAGTATCAACTATCTCATTAAATTGCTCAAGTCAGAAACCCAAGCACCTTTGTCTCTGTTATCTCCACCGCTCCTCTTATCTGTCTATCTACCAAAGGTTACTGATTCTACCTTATAAGTACATCTAAAATCACATCTGCTTCTCTTCACTCCAAGGACATCACCATCAGCCAAGTATCTAAATGCACCCTGATCTAGAAGAGTACATTATTCTTAATGATCTTCCTCAATTGCTGCCTGCCTTCTATCAATTCATTTTCAATACAAGAGCAAGAGTGAGGATTTGTAAATGTATAATGAGTATGAATTCCTTAGAGTCAGACTTAGAATCTTCTGGGAAACAACTTACTGTGTGTCTCTAAAAATCAGATTTATTTTACAGTCTCCCTATGTATGTATTAGTAGAAAACTGAATCTTGCAAAATCAAGATATACTATGTCATTTGGTATAAATAATCAATTCAATTTTCATCTTAGGATTCTCCAAACTGTGTCTTCCACGGAAAGATGATCTATGATCCAGTGATGATTACAAATTCTCCATCCACAAAAGGGCAGCATCAATTTTCATAACTATCCTTCATCCATGTTGAGCTCTGTTGTGATTTCCTCATCTTAGGTGACCTGTACAAATGATGTCCTCCATCTTTCCATAGCCTCTGATAGTCAACTCACTGATAATGATACTAACAACTGGGTTTTATTCTAAATCCTTTACACACATCAATTTATTTAATTCATAACCCTTTTGGCCTGCCTTCATCTGCAGGCACTTTTGTTCACCTTTCTTCTCCCTCTCAGGAAACTCAAGGCCTCTGATACGTCTCCCACACCACACTGCATGGGTGTGCTGAACTTTCTCAGTCTGCCCTTAAACCCACTCAACCCAGCCTCTCCCTAAACGACTGCTCCTCTGTCACTCTAGTGCCACTCTAGGCACGAGGTTTCTCTTGCACAACAGTAGTAAACCCACTTTATTCCCAGAAAGGCAAGATATGGACTTCCTCTGCTCTCAGATGTACCCAGTTGCTCAGATGTTCCTGTGATTGCCCCAACCCTCTACCCATAGAAATCTAGAACTTGAGAATGGTGTCTCTCTCCTTAGAAACCCACACCAGCTGCTTACTCTCTTGCTTCCTAGTCACAATTCTGAAGTTCCACTCACCTGCCAAGAATAGTCATCCTTCAGCACCCACAGAGAATTGGATCCAGGATCCCCTGCAAATAGCAAAACCAGCAGATGCTCAATTCCCTTATATAAAATGGTGCAGTATTTGCATATAACCTATGAACATCCTCCTGTATACTTCAAATCGTCTCTAAATTACTTAGAATACCTAAACAATGTAAATAGTCACTGTGGTATATTGTTTTGGTAATAATGATGAGAAAAAATTTGTAAATATTCAGTACAGATGTAATTTTTTAAAAATATTTTTAATACATTCTTGGTTGACTCACACATACAAAGGGCCAACTGTATTTAAATTTAAAAAAAAAAAACCATAAAAATCTCTTCTCTGAATGTCAGAAGAAAACTGGATTTGAATTTATTCTCACCCCATTGTGCTATTTAGGGACAAGAAAAAAAGTCCTGCTTTGGGGGTATTCATAAACACTTTTCTGGCTCAAGAGCTAGTTTCTTCATGGAAAACTTGGGCTTTTAAGATCTTAGCACTGCTATGAGATTCAGATAACTCTTGTCTTCTTTTTAGGCTGAATTATGTTCTTCCCCTAGATAATGAATGCCAGTATCTGAAATGTTGAAGATCATGAAATATTGAGGGGGAAAATGTGGTAAAGAAAAATCCACAGTTGTATTACTCTCCAAATTTTAATCTTCAAGTAATGTCAATATAATTAAGCTTTCAGCCCAATACAAACATCCCCTCTTGAAACTCTATTTATCTTTTAAATAAATGTTTTATTTATGTATAACTCATGAACAAAAGAGCATACAAATCAGAATGCACAGTTTGATGAATTTTCATAAGAATAACATGCCCTTGTCACAGCTAAGGGACAAAAAAGGAGAACATGACCAGTATTCCACCTACACCCAAAGAAAACTACCATCCTGATTCTTAGAACCACCCATTAACATTGATAGTTTTGAACTTTTTATAAATGGAAGCACACCATGTGATTCTTTGGGTCAGTGTTTTCTAGCTCAAAATAATATATGTGAGATTTCACTTCACAGTGTTGCACATGGCAATAGCTAATTTGTTTTCATTGCCTTGAGTCTCCACTATATAAAATTTATCTCTCAATTCTACTGCTGATGGAAATTTTGGTTGTTTCCAGTGCATGATGAGCATGAACAAAGATGCTATGAACACTTACACATGCCTTTTGGTGCAAACATGTATGCATTTTATTAGTTATATGCCTAAGTATCCTACTTAATATGGTTATGTTTGCCTATAAAGTAGATGTTGCCAACAGTGTATGGTGGTACATGCCTATATTCCCAGTGACTCAGGAGGTTGAGGCAGGAGGATTACAAGATCAAGGCAAGCCTCAGCAACTTAGCAAGCCCCTATGTCAAATTTTTAAAAAGACTGGGGATGTAATGGAGTGGTAATGCTTCCCTAGGTTCAATCCCCAGGACCAAACAAAAAATGTGAATTTTGCCAGAAGTAATTTTTAAGTGATTATGCCAATTTAAATTCCTACTAATAAAAATTGAAGTTTCTCCTTGCTCCATATCTTCACCAACACTTAATATGGTCAATCTTTTTAATTATAGCTGTCCTCATGAATATCTATTGGTATCTCATTGTATTCCAGTTTGCATTTCCCTGATAACTAAGGTACCTTTACATATGCATATTTTCCATTTGAATGTGAAGTATTTGCTAAAGTCATTTGTCATTTTTCATTAGGATTTGGTCATATTTTACATTTCTAGTAGTACCTTATCGGAAACATACATTGCAATTATCTCCTCTGTATACTCTCTGATTTGCTATTTCTAGTCCTTAATGAAGTCTTTTGAGGATTGAAATTCTTAGTGTTTAAGAAGTTCAGATTATCAATCTTTCTCTTTATGATCAGTGTTTTTTATAGTTTCTTAAAGAACTTTACCTGCCATAATGCCATGAAGTATTTTTATGAGGGCCCTCTCTGCCATGTCCTGTGTGGAGGAGAAAAGGGTTAACTATCGCTTTCCCTCTGCCCGCAGAGAGAGACACGACAAACGTCTGAAGCTTTGGAAGTTTATTGTGCACAGTCTTCCTTTCTTTCCCTCTTTTCTATCCCTTTCTCTCTTTTCTTTCTCTCGCTCTCTTTCCCTCTGCTTAACTCTCGCCTGCTCCGGTCGCTCCGCTTCTCCCGCTCGGCTCACGCCTACTTCGCTCGCACTCTTCTTCCTCGCTTCTACTCCTACTCTCAGCTTCTTCTTCTCTCAGCTTCTTCTTACTCCCAGCTTCCGCCTCTTACTCCCCCACCCACCAAGCTTATATACACTTCAACCAATCAGGGGAGAGCACACGAGGTAAACGCGCGGACAGCTGCAGGCATAGAATAGGTACACGAGGAGGGCATGCTCTAATCACATCGTTAACTAGCCAATCATTGGAATTCGCTGGTTGTTTACTGTATAGCTGGCCGCTTTTGGCTCAGCGCCAGGCGCCATCTTGACCGTGCTCAAGGCTGGGGGTCCCGGGAACCCCGACATATCCCCCTTCTTTATTACTAAATTAAGGCTCGGGACCGTGCCTGTCTTAGGCTGAGTGGTCAGCATATGTCCTTACCCGTCATCAGAGCCTGCAGAGCATGCTGCAGCTCCTGTCTTAGGTTGGTACACAGCCACCTCCTTCATTACCCGTCTTTGACTACCGGTCCAGCATCAAGAGCCATACTAATGGGGGGCTGTCGGCCTTTAGGGCGGTCATGGCCTGATGAAAGATAATTTGATCTCTCTATTGGCTAGCTCGTAGATGCATGCCAAAACGAATGAAGAGAAGGAGGCCAAGGCAGAGGAGTACCACCATAGCTCCTAAGCCTGCCCGCTGTTTGACAAATCTATAAGCAGAAGAAAAACCATATAGCCATATCAAATACAGAAACAATATACATCCCAGTAGAGTTACAATACGGGTAACACAAACAGCTCTCAGGGAATAAACGCATCCCAGTCCCAAAAGTTCTTGCAAGGTATCCACTTATTCTTATAGTAAGTCCACTTTCTGATAGAGTCTCTATGGTCTGTAAGGCTGCAGCTGTATTTTCGGCCAAATGATCGTTGTTATGGTTGTGTCAATGCTGCTACTGCAAGGACTGTGATGGCAATGATCACGGCTGTTGCAATGTCAAAGCCTCTTCTGTTTCTTGATAATAGCACTGGCAATTCTATATCTGCAACAGAAACTAGGACTGGTAGGAAGATAGGAATGTGCATCAAATTGCACGGGTGGCAAAAGAACCATTCCAGCATTGTGAGAGATAGCACACGGTTAGTGAACAGTTAAGAGGTGTTATTAGAAATGTTAGTTGGTAGAAACATAAAAGGGAGGAAATACACAAGCTGACGTGGGAGGAAAAGCAATATTACAGCTAGGGTCAGCAGAACGAGTTGCTCTACTCTGGGTCTGATTTGTAGTATGATTCCAACGGCAAAGTGCAGAAATTCCTCCTGTTAAAGCAAAGAAAGGCTAGAGATATCCTTGTCACCAAAAGCAGCACGACCTGAAAAATCATCAGTAGAATTGACAGGCTTGTAGAGGAATTGGTGAAAAACAAGAAAAGGAAGGATAAAAAATGTGTTAGTTAGAAGTAAAAAATATGGCCAGGCTAACAATGGCCCATAGGTTCCGGGTTTGCCTTTCCGTCTGAGTTTTTGTTATTGGAGGAAGGCTCAGGCTCGCCATTGCGAGGAGGAGCAGCATCACTTGCATGCTGTAAAACTCTGATTAGCCTTTCTGGAATCCAGACTGGAGTCTGTTGATCCTGTGGGAAAATACAAACAGACCCTCGGACCCAACGAAGGACTGGATCCGGTCCTTTCCAACAACCTGTCAGGATATCTTTCCATTTTGCCCATACTTGAGGAGTATCATGGGGATTATAATGTCGATCAGCTGCAGAGTGGCTGTCCCTATCCAGAGTTAAGAAATTTAGAATGAAAAGAACTAAATTAAGTTTATCTTTAGGAGACTTGTAGGAGGCTCCTATTCCCCCTTTTTGTTTATTTAGACAATTTTTTAAAGTAAGATGTGCTCTTTCCACAATGCCCTGTCCCTGAGGATTATAGGGGATGCCAGTGACTGATTGGATGTTAAATGTTTGTAAAAACGACCGGAAGTTTTTGGAAGTATAAACAGGACCATTATCTGTTTTAATAACTTTAGGTATGCCCCAGTCAGCAAATGCTTGTAGGCAGTGTTGAATGACATCTTTTACCTTTTCTCCAGAATGAGCGGAAGCCATAATGACCCCTGAAGCAGTGTCTACTGACACATGTACATACTTAACAGTACCAAATTCAGAAATATGGGTTACATCCATCTGCCAAATATGACCAGGCAGCAGTCCCCTGGGGTTAACTCCAAAGGATTGTACTGGGATTAAAGGAGCGCAATGTTGACAATTTTTTACTATTTGTTGAGCCATACATTTAGATATAGGAAATTTTCTGCTCAAAGTAGTGGAATTTACATGGAATTTTTCATGAAAGAGTTTTGCTTGTTCCTCTATGGAAAAAACAAAAATTGATTTGGTGGCCATATCTACCAAGTCATTAGCATTGGCCAAAGGTCCTGGTAAATTAGAATGAGCTCTAATATGTCCTACATAAAATGAATGTTTACGCTGTAGGATAAGGTTTTGTAGCGTGGTAAAATAAGAAGCTACCGTGGACATGGAAGAAATATGGGGTACCATTTCAAGAACCTGTAAAGCGTTGACGATATATAAGCTATCAGATAGAAGATTGAATGGCTGATTATCTGCTAATTTAAAGGCTAATATTACAGCTGCAAGTTCAGTAACCTGTGCGGAGTTGGGTGGAACTATTATGGTGTGAAGTTGTTTACTGATAAGTACTGCACCTACTCCATTTTTGGAGCCATCAGTAAAAATGGTTACACAGTCTTTAAGAGGCTGGACACTAGTCACTTTTGGAAAAACTATGGGAGTATTTTTACAGAATTGAATCCAGGGATGTTGGGGATAATGGTTATCGAACTGAGCTGAGGTGGAACAATATAATACTGACCAATCATCATCATTATTAATTAGCCATTTAATTTGCTGAGTGGAATAAGGAGTTATAATAATAGACGGATGGATTCCAAAAACAGTAATGCAAGATTCTATTCCCTTGAATATTACCTGAGCAATAACTTGGGGATATGATTGTAATGTTTTAGCTGGAGAGCTAGGGAGATTTATACTTTGCAGAGGTCCTCCTTGCCAAACTATGCCAAAAGGGGTATGTTTCTCTGAGATTATGATTAAACTTAATGGTTGAGTAGGATCACAACGATCAACGTAACACTGCTGAAGTCTATTCTTTACTAGCTGTAAGGATATCCGTGCTTCGGGAGCAAGTTTCCTAGGGGAATTCAAGTCAGGATCACCTTTCAATACATCGAATAAAGGTTTCAATTCCCCTGTGGATAATTTCAAATAGGATCCGATCCAGTCAATGTCACCTAAGAGTTTCTGAAAATCGTTCAAGGTATTCAATTGATCTGTCCTGATGGTCAACCTTGATGGTCTGACTGTAGTAGCAGTGAGCCTTGTACCCAGATATTCTTGGATCTCCTCTAATTGTAATTTTTCAGGGGCTATCGTTAGTCCTCTTTTTTCTAATGCTTGAGTTATAAATTGTAATGCTTCTAACAAAACTTATTTTTCTGGATGGCAAATAAGTATGTCATCCATATAATGATAAATCAACAATCTCTTAAACTTTTGTCTAGTAGTTGTTAACGCTTTATCTACGTATATTTGACATATAGTAGGACTGTTAGCCATACTTTGAGGCAACACGGTCCATTCGAATCTCTGATCAGGCTGAGTGTGATTAAGAGAGGGCAAAGTAAAGGCAAATCTCCAACAATCATTTTTGTGTAAGGGTATAGAGAAAAAGCAATCTTTTAAATCCAGAATAATAGTAGGCCAATTTTTTGGTAGCGCAGTGACAAGAGGGAGTCCACATTGGATGGGTCCCATAGGGTACATTTGTTTGTTTATGGCTCTTAAATCATGTAATAACCTCCATTTTCCTGATTTTTTCTTTGTTAAGAATATTGGAGTATTCCAAGGAGAAGTAGAATGTTGTAAATGACCTGCTTGTACCTGCTCTTGTACTAACTTATGAGCTGCCTCTAGCTTCTCTTTTGTTAGGGGCCACTGTGGAATCCAGCGAGGCTTATCATCTTTCCATATTATAGGGATTGATGGTTTATCAGTGGCCCCTAGGAAAAACCCAATCCATAAGAATCATTTTTTGGTGGAAGTAAAGGCAGTGGTTGGGTAGATCCTTGACTATGTCTTCCTAATCCTTTTTCATCATCATAGTTCATATTTTGTAACATATTTCTTACAGGAGTCCCTTGGTAAATCTGATCAGTGGTGAGTTTCATATCCATTTGCTGCAGGACGTCTCGTCCCCATAGACTAATAGGAACATTACAGACATATGGCTGAAATATTCCTGTGTGTCCCTCTGTATCTTTCCACGATAATGAGGAAGCACTTTGATTGGGGCTTTCTGCTACTCCTAAGCCTCTCAAGCTCTGAGCTGCTGTGATCAATGGCCAGTGCTTTGGCCAGACCATTGCACTAATAATACTTTTGTCTGCTCCCGTATCTAATAAACCTGTAAATTCCATATTTCCCACTTTTAATTTTAGGAGGGGCCTCTGTCCCATATCCATAGTAAGGTTTATTAAAGTGGTTCCTGTTGATCCAAAACCTCCTTGTCTTTTATTTGTATTTTTACTGGGCCACAAAGAATGTCGACTGGGTAATATAAGCATTTGTGCAATGCGATCCCCTGGAGAGATGACCGTAATTCCTTTTGGTGAAGAGACCAAGGCTTTTATTTGTCCAGTGAAATCAGGATCAATAACCCCTGGGTGTACTATAAGTCCTTTTAGTGTTGAGGAACCTCTACCTAGTAATAGTCCTACACTGTTCTGTGGGATTTTTTCATGCCAATCAGTATCAATCATCTGCACCCCCATATCTGGGGTTAGTATGAGTCTGGAGGTGGCACAGATGTCCAATCCGGCACTTCCTGAGGTGGCTCTGCGCTCCCCTTCTCTGTGGGAGGATACCACCGTCGGGGAACTTGTTGAATTACCCCGTATATTTGTTGCGGGCCCCAGGGAGGGCCCTGTCTCCCGTTTTTTTTTGAAGTTTAGGATTCAACCCTAGGAAATTATCCTCCCTATCTCTAATAGACTGACAGGCACTACTCCAATGACTTCCTCTTCTGCATCTTGGACATAGCCCAGGTCCGGTTCCCAAGTTATTCTTTGTATAGATGTTCCCACCTTGGGCAAAGGGTGGCCTTTTGTTTGGACAAGTGGCTTTTAGATGTCCCTTCTGTCCGCACACAAAACATGATCCTAAAGACTCTTTATTAGTTCTTGAAGGGAACCTCCCCTGGGCTTGTGCAAGTGCGGCAGACAACAAGGTGGTTTGTCTGTCTATGGCTGCTACAAAGGCACTGCTCTGCGCCGAAGTATCATTTACATCTCTACACACTTTTAAGTAGGTGGACAAGTCTTTGTTTCTCCATGGTCTTATGGCCTCCCTACACCATTTGTTGGCTTGTTCGTAAGCCAATTGTTTTACTAGGGGCATGGCTTGCTCTGCATCTCCGAAGATGCGTGATGCTGTCTGAATTAGCCTATCGACGAAGTCCGCGTAGGGCTCACTACTCCCTTGAGTTACCTTTGACAACTGGCCCTGCAAATCTCCTGCTCCTTGTAATGTTTTCCAGGCCTTGGTTGCAGCCACGGCAATTTGCGCATAGACTGCTGGATGATAATTAAGCTGTGCCTGAAGGGTTTCATAAGGTCCTACGCCCATAAGCATGTCCCTATCGACTTGGGGATTCCCCGCTGCCGCATTTCGGCGGGCGGTATCCATAGATATTTCTTGCCATGATGTTTTCCACATAAGGTACTGTCCCCCAGACAGAGCGGCCCTAGCAAGATTAGTCCAGTCCTGGGGCACTAAGTTTAATGATGTCAAGGTATCTACTAAGGCTATAGTAAAAGCTGACTGAGGACCATATGTGCTAACTGCTTCTTTTAACTGTTTCACTATTTTGAAGTCTAAAGGTTGGTGGAATCTTTGATTTTGAGCATCCTCAAAAACAGGATATGCTACAGATCCAAGATGACTCCATTCTGAGCGTAATCTGAAACCGGATGCTTCATGAGGGGGTTCCCTATTTATGGGAGGTGCACTAGGCAACACGGGCACTAGAGGGGGCTTTTCATCTAGTCTTAATCTTCGTACTCTTTTTTCCAGTTCCTCTCCTGATAATTCCCCTTCTGATAGTTCCTCATCTGAATTAGTTCCTTTTTCTGAATTTTGAGAAAGATATGAGCGTTCCTCTTTTATTTCTTCCAAAACCTGTCTTCCCTCAGCTAAAGGCTCGGTGAGTGAAGGTTTTTTGTTTTTTTTCTCGCAGACAGGATTTAATAAGAGACCAAATAGCCATAGTGCCTACTGGCAAAGGGTTTTGCCTATCCGCTATACAAAGGTCCTCCCCCAGCTGTTCCCACTGTAGGGTATTCAAAAGGCCCTCATCCAAAAACCAAGGGGAAACCCTTTCCACAGTATCGAGAAATACTTTAGCTGTTTTTTCCTTTAATGGCATCCCATGGTTTTTTAATAGCTCCCTGAGGTGTTGCTGCATTCTGAATTTAGACGTTTCAGACCCCATTGTTACTAATTTGAATAGCTTCAGTTATGGCAGTTACAATAACAAACAGTGGCCTAGCTGCCAGGAGCAACGAGATTACTGAAAGGAAAACTATCTATCAAGTGTGCATTAAAATTTTTATAGCAGCTTTTCATGTGCTACCTATACCCTAATTGGACCGCTTCAAGCGTGTTTCTACTTTCACTTTTAATTGGACCGCGTTCCACGCGTCAGGACCGCTGCTGGCGTATCCCGATACCGGACCACCTTCGGTGTGTCCTTATTTTTATTTTAATCGGGCCGCATCCCACGTGCCCCCAGGACCGCTGATGGCGTATCCTGATACCCTTTAACTGGACCGCATTCCGCGTATCCCCAGGACCGCTGATGGCGTATCCTGATACCCTTTAACTGGATCGCATTCCGCGTATCCCCAGGACCGCTGATGGCATATCCTGATACCCTTTAACTTTTTTATAACCGGTTTAACTTATTAAAAATTTTTTAAGATATCTTACCTTGTTTTCTTTATAAAATTTTCATCTTCCCGAGTTTCGGCACCAGTTATCGCATTCCCTCTGCCCGCAGAGAGAGACACGACAAACGTCTGAAGCTTTGGAAGTTTATTGTGCACAGTCTTCCTTTCTTTCCCTCTTTTCTATCCCTTTCTCTCTTTTCTTTCTCTCGCTCTCTTTCCCTCTGCTTAACTCTCGCCTGCTCCGGTCGCTCCGCTTCTCCCACTCGGCTCACACCTGCTTCGGCCGCTCCGCTTCTCCCACTCGGCTCACGCCTACTTCGCTCGCACTCTTCTTCCTCGCTTCTACTCCTACTCTCAGCTTCTTCTTCTCTCAGCTTCTTCTTACTCCCAGCTTCCGCCTCTTACTCCCTCACCCACCAAGCTTATATACACTTCAACCAATCAGGGGAGAGCACACGAGGTAAACGCGCGGACAGCTGCAGGCATAGAATAGGTACACGAGGGGGGCATGCTCTAATCACATTGTTAACTAGCCAATCATTGGAATTCGCTGGTTGTTTACTGTATAGCTGGCCGCTTTTGGCTCAGCGCCAGGCGCCATCTTGACCGTGCTCAAGGCTGGGGGTCCCGGGAACCCCGACAGTTAACTGCTGGAGGAGGATGTTGGCTGTATATCACTGGGTTACCCAAAACACTTATCTACTCAATAAACACACAAAAGCCAATACTCTTTTCAAATGAGAGGGGGCATGATGGGTCTGGCCATACCAGCTCTCTTAAAACAACTTGCCCAACTTTCTTTTATTTATAATATACAGGTAAAGGGAGCAAGGACTGGGAGGAGCTTCTTCTGTGATGGACAGGATAGGGTGGAGTTAGGGAAGCCATTCTCTTAAGGAAAAAATTCCAGAAGGAGACAGGGAACCACTCCCATGCAGCGCCACATACTTCCCAGCAGTTCCTAGAAGCCAGGCCTCTATGTCCCATGGCTCAACCTAGTCTGATTCTGCTAAAAATGATGGTTTCCCACAATTCTCATATGCTGTTTTCTCATATACATATATACCTTTTACACTTAGATACAATCCACCTACAATTGATTGCTGCATATCATCTACAATGGTATTTAGGATTCATTTTTTTCACACATTACTACATGGCAATATAGAATCTTTTCATTATGGTTTAAATGTTGCCCTCTCTAAAACTCATGTTGAAATTTAATTGCCACTGTGACAACAGTAAGAGTGGAACCTTTAGGAAAAGATTAGAGCATGAGAGCAGAGCTATCATGAATGGATTAAGGTTCTTATCATGGGACTATGTTAGTTATGTTGAGAGTGAGCTTGTTACAAAAGTGAGTCTGACACTCTCATGTGTTCTCTCTCTCTCTCTCTCTCTCTCTTTCTCTCTCTCTCTCTCCCCCGCCTCACCATGTGATGCCTTTCACTGTAGTACAAGGGCGTCAAGGAGGCCATCAATAAATGAATAAATGCAGCCTCTCAATCTTGTACTTCCCAGACTTTAGATTCAGGAGCCAACTAACTATATTTCCTTTATAAATTATTCAGTCTGTGGTATTCTACTGTAGCAGCAGAAAGTAGACTAAGACACATTTTTTGAAGAGACTGCATTACAGTGTGTCACTTGTGTCATGTCACAAGACCTTATATGTCTGAGGCTATTGCTGAGTTATGTTGTCACACTGTTCTATGTATATACTTGTGTCAATACCACATTTCCTTTTTATGACCTTGTTATTATCTCTATTTGGAGATTAAGTATGGTTTTGGGAGATGTGGTTGGGTGCTACGTTGGCAAAGGGTGGACTTGTGGTGGCTAATTATATGTGTCAACATAACTGGACCAAGGAATGCCCAGATTGCTAGCTGTTAGACATCATTTCTGGATGTGTCTATGAGGAGATTTCTAGAAGAGATTATGATTTAAATCAGTAAACTTAGCAAAAAGATCCATGCCTACCAACGTGAGTGTGCAAAAATCAATCTGTACAGAACCTGAATAGAACAAAAAGGGAAATGAATGGTGGATTTGCTCTCTCAGGTCTGAGATACTCATCTTCTTCTGCTCTTGGACATCAGTGTTCCTGGTTTTCAGGCACTGGGACTCAGGCTGACCTTTCACCACTGCCATCTTTCATCCCCTTTCTCAGACCTTCAGATTCAGACCAGAATTCATACCACAGGTTCCCTAAATTCCCAGGCCTATGAACCCAACCCAAATTACAGCATCAACTTTACTGTTTCTCCAGATTGCAGATAGTAGGTGATGGAACTCCTTGACCTCTAATTGCTTGAGTCAATTCCCATTTAAAAAATATTTCATGTATGTGTGTGTGTGTATATATATACCATATCTATATCATGCCATATCTATTTATATAACCATTATATCCTATTTGTTCTTTTTCTTATGCAGAACCCTGACAATACTCAACTGATCACACACTTGATACTTGATCACACAGTTGTTATACTTGAAACTCAACGTGTTCAACTGATTTCATCTTTTTCCCATTCCTTCATCCCCTTCTCCTCCTTTTACATTTATAATTTTAATTAATGGTGCTATAAACCACCTAGTTTCTTGAAGCAGAAATCTTTAAGTCATTCTAAATTCTTTTCTCTCTTTCCACCCATAACTCTTCATTCACTAATTATTCGTCCTACATGGTTCTATAACCCCTCTCGTCATCCCTACTACTACTGCCAAATCAAGATTCCATTCTTTCTTACTTGACTACTGACATAGCACCCCAACTACTCTCCTCATCTCAATTTTGCCATCCTTTGAACCTCCTCCACTTGTGAGTCAGAATGACACCTAAAATTCAAATTGACTATGAAATTTTCATATTTAAACTTCTTCCAAGGCTTTTCATAGGATTGTTACTCAGCACACTGGGCCTTCTGTAACTCACTATTTACTTCTTCACTTCTACCTTCTATTTTACCTTCTTATAATCTCCAAACAGTGATTTTTTCCTCCTTCCTCACTTTCTTTGTGATGTTCCCCTAGTGTGGAATGCTACCTAGTTCTTAATATCCTGCAAGATTCAATTCTGGGAATATCTCCTCCAGGAAACCCAGACCCCTTAGGTCAAATTGAATTCATTTCTGCTCTCCCACAACTCAGCAAATGTCTCATTATCACTACATCCACTGAGATGCATTGCATACAGTATGTGTATCTTCCATTAAACAATCTGTTCCTTGAGAGCTGGCCTGATGACATATTCATCTTTGTGCCTCAGGATGTTGTGGATAGAGTGGCACATATAAGTATCAAAAATAGTTATTACACTGAAATTTTTGAGGTCACTTTGAATATCGGTGACACAACCAATATCTGTTTTAGCCTTTCTTGTTAACAGAATTTTAATTTTTGTATAGATGACAATCCTCTCACTCAATAACTTCATTTTCTCACTCTCCTTTCCCATGATAGATCAGTAAGATGTAAGAACTCACTTTTAGCTTTCTGAAACCACTTTAAAGGAAGCTGACTCTGCTGGGGGGAAAATGTTCTTTTGTAATTTGTTCCTCCCTTCCTCCCGCATGAAATATTTTCAAATGACAGGAATTCTAGGAGACATCATGTGCCCTTGAAGATGCAAAGTCATGCTCTAAAGGAAGATAAAAGTCTGGTTTCCTAATAACCATGAAGCTTTTACAGAGCCCATGATAGCATTCTTTAGCCTTTTATTACATGAAAGAATATGATCCCTACTTTGTTTAGCTTGGCTAGTCTTTATTACCAGCAGCTGAATGCAAATATTACCTGTTAGATCTGAATAAAAGTTTCTTCTCAAATTATAGCACTGAAAATTAAAATTGATCATGAAATAATACTTAAGCTGGATTATCTAGGATGGACACACTTCTATTTCTAAATATATTGCTCTACCTAGCTTCATTCAGGAACTGAAGTCTAAATGACTTTTAATGTGAAAAAGTAGTGAATCACTTTGTTTTTCTAGTTTTAATTTCATATCTATAATTTGTCACTATGTCGAAGTTTGTGAATTACTTGAGTAACTTTTTTTAGTACTCTTATTCACACTATTAGCTAATATAGGGGCATCATAATGCCTAATTAAAAAGTCAAGAGAAATTATTAGAGTTCTTTTGAGGATTTATAAACCAAGAAAGCAGCAATAAATCTTTCATACATACTTTAAACTATATGTATCCATATATATGCATAAATATAAATCTTTATGTGGATTGCAAACATAAATTCTTAAGTTAGCTTCTTCCTTTTTAAAAATATAAAATAGAACAATGAAAACAACATGTATACATAAAATTTAAGAGTAGTTCAACAGGAATATAACAGGAAGTTCAGGGTTATGTTCTTAGAAATGTGTTGTTACGTGATTTCATTATGTGAATATCAGCTTACACAAACCCAAATGGTATAAGTCCATCCTTTGATATAGCCTCTTGATGCAATCAAGAGACATAATAAATATAAGATATATAATACTGCTACCAGCACAACACAGCAGCAAACTTTATTTACTTTAAAAATTTTGTTTTTTATTTATAGTTTAGCCATAAACTTTATTTTTTAACTGAAAACACACTCTAATGATAAAAAGGAAAACAGTTACATATTCATTATAATCAACTATTATGTACTATACATAATGGTATCCCTATACTTTTATATAGCTGGCAGTACAGGTTTGTTTACGTTAACAATACCACAAACACATAAGGAGTACATTGTGCTACAATGTTGTGACAACTCCAGTGTCACTAAGTGATAGGAATTTTTCATCTTCATTATAATTTTATCAAACCACCATCATGATTGTGGTTCATTATTGACTGAAACATTGAACCATTTAAAAATCCATGTAAGAGAAAGTCTTGATCTGGAGGGTAACACATTTGTCTTGCTTTGTTTCCAAGGATAAATGATAGGATATAATGAGATCAGAGCTTTTTAACCTCTGGGTGCCATTACTTGCCCCAGATGTGTGGTATATGATAGGTGTTTGCTCTTGTTTAATAATAAGCAATTTGACCAAGCTTTATTCATCCCTTGTCTCGGTAAATATTAAGTATCTACCATGTGCCTTGAACCGTGCTAGGTCACAGATTCCATAGGAGGAAAAGACAGGTGAGGTATCTTATTACCTTTACCTGAGGAAGACAAGTGTTCAGAAAATAATCACGGAAATTAGTTTATGATTGCTAACTGAAACAAATGCTATGAAGAAAAGCAATGTAGTTCTGAGTTTGCTAGTTGTTGACAGGTGGTTTCAGACCAATTGTCTCAGAAAACTGGAAAAACCGAATTTAAAAAAAAATTAATATGTCACAAAGTTACAAAAACTGTACTTAATGGACCAGCAAGAGAAGAGGAAAGCATAAAGAAGTGAACTTGACAGAGTTACTCTTCCTCTTAGGGCATTTGCTAATTCTTAGTAGAGGCTCAGAAATGAGCATAGATTGCTATAGTCTCATCCATCTGTGCAAGCTTAGGACCCAAGAAAAATGGGAATCCTCGGTCAAGCTGAAGCTTCTAAATGAAAAAGGGAAATACCCATAACTTCCCTCCGTGACATGTCCTGTATGCTGTTAGAAGACTTCAACCAGTACTCAAGACAGTCAGGGACTCAAAATTTCAGTCTTAATTTATCTGAGCCAGGCATTGATTTTTCTGCTTCTAAGCATTGCTTCGGTCATTTAACAAATTAACACTGAGTGTGGTATTGCCAGGAGAAAATCCAGAAAGGTTTAGTTCTATTCATGCTTATCTCTGGATCCAATATGCAGTGACACCTTTGGTAGTGGTAATCAGTCAGTGACCACAACTTCCTTCTGCCCATTTACTCAGGGGCACGAAGAACTTTAAATAGCTAAAAGAGAGTCTATGTTTCAGATTGGTTGGAATATATATTCTATACCCCAGGTAGAAAAATTCAATTCTTCAATGCTAATATCTTCAAACAAATTATGTCCAGAGAGTGGGGATACAAAGTAAAATATTTGCAAATTGACTATTATGTACAACAGAATAACCTCACTTTCACTTCCAAACTTTTGTTTATAAATTCATATTTTGAATCTGTGGGAGATGTAATACTTTATACTGATCCTTGGCTAAAAGGATATTATAAGTCAGTCTTCTACTCCAAAGGTGTTATATCTCAGCAGTGTTGTAGTTGAGGCTCCATCAGAACACAGCTATTTCTGGGAATCCTTAGACCTATCAATCAACTTTCACCTCATTTCTTTCTTTGTAAACTAAAATCCCTTGGTCAGAAGGAGTTTGGTAGAATATCAAAATAGAATATAAAATATTCCATGGATGATGATACTGAAAAAAGAAAAACTAGGAAGAAAGGAAAATCAAATTTAAAGTAGACCTCTTCCTGGATAGGAGTCTCGCTGGCTGTACTGTATTGCAAGCTCAGGGTTAATAGCTGCTGCTGCAACTGCAAGGTCAAGTTTTTTAGAAAAAGTTCATGTTTTAATGTCTATCACCATACGCACCATATGATGAGGACTAAAGAGACTTGGGAAAAAAAGCTGACTGACCTAAGTAGAGTGAGTCACCTTGTTCACCTATTAATTACAAGTTGCATCCATGGTGACCTTTTATTGGTCATTCACATACAATGTTTAGTCACACTTTGAAACTGCATTCAAAGCAGTTCATCCATATATGTCTTCCCCCAAATACTTTGTGATTAATCTGACAATTCTGTTTCTTTTAGGGCCCTGACAATCTGATTGTACCATTAGACTGTCCATCACTATAGACACCGGCATTCTGTTCTCTACTAACAGTCAAACAGACAAATTGTTTGACTTTCTGTTCACAGGGAGGATTTTCTTTCTTCTAATCCTTTAAGACCACTTCTGAAGGAGGAAGTAAAGCCTTAGCAATCTGTTTCTGGATGGTGCAAATGCGCAGAACAATTTACCATTTTTACCATTTTTAATGAATTGTTTTCCTCTCAGGCAACTGAGTTGAAGGAATTCCCTCAGAGAGTGACGTGCAAGCAGCACAAGGAAGCAAGGGGAGAGCCAAAGAAACTACTTATGTAACATTTCTGCTTTTGCACTGGCCTGAACCTCATCCTGGATAAACCACATCAACTCACTGATGGAGGACTTCTGGCCACATCTAACTTCAGTGTTGGTTTCTAATCCTTTACTATTTTTGATAAAATCCTCTGTCCTTCATCTTTTAGGAAAAGAAATAATCTAATCTCATTCTGCACTATACCTGTGACCCCATCTCCTACTTGTGTCACCCTGGGGGGTCTTCACTCCATCAGGCCAGTCACATCCATAATCCTTGCTTTTGTTGTTCTTTCTGTCTAGGATACTCTTGCTTGGAGATGCACAAGCCTGCTTCAACACCTCCTTCAGGCTATTGCGCAAATGTGACATTCTCTGTGACACTCTCTCTGACAATCCTTTTAAAAATTCCACCCTTCTCGCCCTGGCAGTCCAGATCTGGCAGTCCTGATCTATCCGGATTTATTTTTCGACTTATTCAAATCCCCTCTGACATGTTGTACGTGTTTATTCATTTGTTTATCTCTGTCTTTCTCCATTAAAAAATAAGCTACATGAAAGAATATTTATCTGCCTAAGTTTACTGCTAGATCTATAAGACCTGTAATATTGGATTTGAACATTTTAAAAATTCAATAAATATTTGAATGCATGAATAAACTATTCTCTTCAAAATCCTGCCAAAGTTTAAATTTTGTATAAGTGTTTCAGTGGGTCAAAAAAATAGTATTACTTCGTGAATTACATGTCTTATTTTGTTCACCTACATTGTCGAACACCCCCAACTTATTTTCTCTTTGTTTGCCCCATATCCTTCATATATATAAACTTTCAAGCAAGAGGAAGGCAGTTCAATTTGTTCTTCTTTACCAGCATCTGCTGGGTCTTAGAATAATAATGCCACTAGTTGTTTCAGATTCAAACACAAGAGAGGCTTTGTTTCTTAGACAAGACAACCAAGCAAACAAACAATTAGACTCTCTCCCACATTGAAGAGGCACATTGAATCCAGAATCTGAGTGAGATGTCCCCATCATTGCTAAAATTAGCCTGATTTAAAATTATCAGTTCCCCCATTGGCCTACTTGCAATGCAGAAACACACACACATATCCACATACCCACCCACTATCATACAAAAACGATTCTGATGTAAATAGTTTTGCAATTGTTGTGAGTATTCTTTCATAACACATGTTTTTTTTTAAGTTGGGTCCCAGAATAAGTTGGTGTTGGGACTAATGACATGTTAACTAACTCAGGCTGACTCCTTACTCCCTGGCAGGTGAGCAAGATCAAGGCCTCAGGCAGTTTCAAAGGTTAATGACGATAAATCGGACCACCGTCAGGGATTGGTTAACAACAGTTCCGCCAACGTGATCAGCTCATGCTTGCCATATAGTCCTATGGGACTCTCACCTGCGTGAACCCCTCCATTCCTTGCTGACTTTTAAGCTGATTGGTTCCCGCCTAGCCTCCACCCTACACAAAAGCTGTGTGACTTCTTCAATAAACGAGCTCCTGCTGTGACTGGTCTCCCTGATGCATCTGATTATCCTCCGCCCGGAGGGCTGGGTGCGGGCAGCCAGTCAGCCCTACCTTTCCCGCCTGGCCTTGTTGGGGAGTGTCCCCTTCCCTTGCCGCTGGTGGAGAAGAGCAAGGGGGCTTAAGACCCCGACAAGTTGGGATCTGACAATAGTTAATAGTCTGGAGACAAAGAAGAGAGTGAGGATGGGACAAAAGACAAAGTGGCTGCCCCATCCAGGTAAGATCCTTAGTTGGGCTTATTAAAGGACTTTTTAAGAGTTTTCATTTAAAAGGGAAAGAGGTTGTCAATACCCAACCATTCATCTGAAATATGACAAAACTGAAAATTCAACTAACCCCTAAATTTGGCAATATGCAGTCTCAATGTGTGTGTGTGTGTATTGGTTCTTTTAACTCACTGGGCTGCAAAAAAAAAAAGTGATGTTTCTTTTTGCAGAGTTAAAAAAAAAATTACAGATTTTTATTCCATACATTACTTAGGAAATTGTAAAATGTTCACTTTAAATCTATTCCTTTAAACTGTGTGGAAACTTTAACAGCAATACTATATGATACAGGTCCAGGTCTTGCATAAGTCTTCCTATTAGACCCTAACAGAAGCTAAGTGGTCCCCAAAAACCTTATGTCAATTAGCACTACATATTACATATAATTATAATACACCAGTAAAAAATAATTTAGAAAAAAGAATTTCTAGTTTAGTTCTTTGCAAATGATCAATAAATTCTGGTTGAAATGCTAAAAAATAATGCTACATTCCAGGGTGGATAATTTAATATGTTGTTTTACCTTTATCATACCATAGGTTTTCAGAGATCTGACACTTACTAGCAAGAATTTTCAGCATTTTCATCTCTGATTCAGTCAGTTTGATATTTTCCTTGCTATAACAAAATACCTGAGGCCACATAACTTATAAAGAAAAGAGACTTTATTTAGCTCACAGTTGTGAATGTTCAAAAACATGATGCCAACAACTGCTTCACTCTGGTAAGGCCCTCCTTGGCTACATCACATGGTAGATTCTACATCCCACCTGCCTACAGTTACCACCCAGTTGGTCCATTCAAATGAAGATGGACTAATTATATTATAGCTCTCACTTCCAAACCTTCCTGTTAACATGGTAGCTTTTGAGGGATACCTCATCAAAATTGCAATGGCAGAGTAGTGTAATGTACCCACAGTGGAAAGGGAAAAAAAAAGGGAAAATTTTACTTATTTATTAAAATATTAATTGTACATATTAATGAGATTCAGTGTGATACTTTCATACATGTATACATCATGCATTGATCTTACCCAACTACAATTTTCCCATCCTCCTTCCATACACACACACACGCGCACACACACACACACATGCACACACTCTTACCAATCTCTAGTAATCACCATTGTACTTTCAGGTTGATTATTCTAGTTTCCCAAAATGATAAAAAACATGCAGTACTTGTCCTTGTGTCTAGTTTATTTCACTTAACATAATGTCCTCCAATTCTATCCATTTTGCTTAAAATTAAAGAATATCATCTTTTGAGTGGATGAAATGTGCTCTTAAAATTATTTTTACCTATTTCTACTGCTTTTTAAACAGACTACTAGAAAGTGGCATGGTGGTTCACATTACTTTTCTACTGGGCAGCAGGCTCTTGACACAGCAGGTTCTGCTGCCCACTCTCCATCACTGGCACCACCATTGACGAGATCTCCAGAAAACTGGAAGCTGCTAAAATAGCCAGCACCAACAGAGGGAAGTCTTTCCCTATCCTGTCTTCTATACATATTGTTTTAGTCAGTTTTTAATGTTTCTGTGACCAAAACCTGATAAGAACAATTTATAGGAAGAAAAGTCTTATTTTGGTTCATGGCTTCAGAAGTTCAGTCCATGGTTGGCAAACTCCACAGTTCTGGGCCCACGGTGAGGCAAACCAAAGGGCATAGCAAACAAAACAGCTCAAAACAGGGCAACCAGGAAGCAAAGAGAGCAAGCTCCACTCACCAGGGACAAAAGAGAAAACCATAGTCACACACACCCCCTCCCCACCTACTTCCTCCAGCCACACCCTACAAGCCTACAGTTACTTTCCAGTTAATCCATATCTGTGTTTAATCCATGTATGAGGTTAAATCTTTTGTAATCTAAACATCTCATTTCTAAAAAATTCTTGCATTGTCTGATATGTGAACTTTTGGTGGAGGGGTACCTCATATCTAAACCATAACACCTCTCTACTTCCTCAAAATAATCTGGAATAGATATATCTGTTTAGCCAAATTTGGGTCACATGCCCATGCCCTGGTTTTAAAAGAAGCTAACAAAGTTTTTGCAGATTCTTCAGAAGAAAATAAACTCTTACCTCCCACTCAGACACACAAAGTTGGATTCCCTAACTATTAACAGAGGTTTTGACATGGAATACTCAAAAGTCAGTTTAAAAAATTCCACTCTTTGACCTAATATTTCCCTGTTAAGGAATATAACCGTAAGAAGTAAAAATATAGGAGGGATGGAGAGAGAATGGTTATTAGGTGCAGGGTACAACAGGAAAGGAGGAACAGGTTTTAATATTCTATAGCACTGGAGGAGGACTATGGTTGATGGTTAACTGAAGGTTTCCAGATAGCTGGTAAAGAGGATTTTGGATGCCAGCTCAAAGAAATGCTACATGACCAGGGCAATGGGTATGCCGATCACCTAACCTAATCATTGTACAAATTATATGCATGCACTGAAATATAGTTCTGACTCTGTGTGTACGATTACTATGTGTCAATTCAAGACAAAATCTATTTTAAAAGAAAAAGGAGAAATAGGAACATAAGTAAAGATTTTTCTCTTAGATAGTCCTCCCAAGAGCACACATAGAACTAAATAGTTTATTTGTGAAATTCTTACCGGTGATGATGAGTTCCATTTCCCCAGATGTGAAGACTGAACACCCAAGAAACAGTGAGGCAAGCGTAGAACTCAGGTTTTATTTAAAGGATAGAAACAGACTTCTCCCGGGAGGAAGAAGGGGACCCAGAGCTGGTGTCCATGGGAGGGAGATGTCACATCCTTTTTATGCATTTTAGATTTTCTTTGTTCTGCCCTCTTCTCTCCATCCTGCATGAGCCAAAAGATGAGAAGTGAATGGTCAGAGGAAAGGTTAGGGTTAGGGCTAGGGTTAGGGTTAGGGCCACCCAGGAGGTGCTTCATAAACAGTCTTTTGGGAGGAACAGTTTCTTCTAGGCAGGCAACCGTGGTAAGGGTGGAGAAAGAGGCAGGCAAGGGCTCTGGAGGTGTTAGTATTTTAATCCCCAAAGGCAGTCTCTGTCTTCTCAGACCCAAATCAGCTTTCATCTTCCCTATCAGACCCGATCACTTATCTACACTAACTGTCTGTCCTTGGTTCTGGCTTCAAAATGACCACAGAGGCATCAATAAGAAGTTCAGAGGAAGACAAGGAAGACAAGATCAATTCAACAGTTCAGTAACGAGGAGGGCAACTGTGGCTTGGTCCTTTGAGGAACTTTAGGATGAGGTGTAGAACCTATGTTAATGTTGTGCCACCTGAGGGTGAGGACAGTAAAGTGAAAGTTGTCCCTGGGAATGTTCTAAATTTGATTATGATAATGATTGCCTAACTCTGTAAATACACTCAAAGTCATTGAATTGGACACTTCTAATAATTGAATTGTATGCTTTGTGAATTATACTTCAATCAAGTTGTTTTTTAAAAAGTACTAAGGTTGGAATCCTAGGGTCATTGAACACTTAGGGATTTGTGATATCTCTCCAACACCCAACACAAAATTTTCCTAGGAAGGACATTTAAAATTTAGAAGAGGTCTGGGATTAAGAGGTGAATTTATGATTTCTTAACATGTAGATAATATTTCAAAACCACTGTAGTAGACGAGATTACCTAGAAAGTGCAGAAAATAAAGAAAAGAGACCTCAGACATAGTCTGGGGCATGCCAATGCCCTACAGGATAGTGGTATATAAAGGAACCAGCAAAGCAGCCAAACAGAAAGTGTCCTAAATAGAGAAAGTGTTTAAGAGTGATCACCTCTCTCAAATGCGGCCAATAGCTAAAGTACGATGAAAACTAAGATCCATCAATAGTTTTAGCTATGTGGAAGTCAATTGCAATTTGACTTCCCCTTACTAAATGCTGTTTAGTAAAAACTGTGAGAATAAATGCCTTATTCGTCAACAGGAGACAAGCAAATTACAGATATCAAGTAAGAATAACTATTGTGAGAAGTGTTGCTTTTCACAGGACCAGAGAAATGATCCAGTAACTATAGGCAGAAAAGGAGTCTGGAAAATTTTGTTCTCCTTAAGATAGGAAAAATAATAGCATTTATGAGCTCATGAAAATGGCCAAGCAACAGAGGAAACATGATTTTACAGAAGAGAGTCTTACTATTGATGTGATGCCCTTGAATCTGGAGGGGATGGGAGATGGAGGGGAGAGAGCTGATTTCAGCCTGGAGTATAGAGAGTCACCCTAATAAGAAAGTCAGAGAAGGAGGGCAAAGAGCAAGCAGTTGGGTAGCTGGGGCGGCAGAAGCAGACTGCAGGGATCTTTTGGTGGTTCGTATCATCCAAGTAAATTAGAAAGCAAGGTTTCAGTCAAGAGTAAAGAGGCAGGAGGAGGTACTGAGGAAAGAGAAGAAACAGGAAAATAATCTCTGGTCAATGAGTGTGTGCTGGACTAAGGGCAATACAGTGAGGTACCAGGCAGATTAAACATCAGGTTGTAGTTAATATCAATGCATTGAAAATGAGACAAATCAGCAAATTATATTTTCTTCTAGGCATACTTAGCCACAGAAGGGCAGACCCTGATAAACTGAGAGTTGTATTTAACCAGAGTTGGAATTTTGAAAATAGGGAAATACTCACAATTTTGCAAAAGAAGAAAGAAAATTTTACATAGAGCATGACTGTAAGTGCTTCCATGGGGGCAGGCAGTGAGGGACAGATGGAAAATTTATGGGTGGCAATGGATTAAGAAGCAATACTTATTTTCTTTTATATTCTCTAAGTTATTTGCAAAAATCATCTCATTCAATTTATCTTATGTAAGCCAGTATTTGAGACTACCTCACATAACCAAAGTCAGGAAGTAGAGTTGATCCCACAAGAAATTTAAATCTGAAAGCAATTAAAATTTTTAAAAAAATTTAAATAGACAATTCTGGGTCTTTCCCCCTCACTTGTATATATATTCCCTTCTGGGTTTCTGCATCATTGCCTTGAGTCCCTCTGCTTGCCAAACAAAGCACAGGACCCCAATGTGACTGCTCTTCTTTCAGCTTATAGTTCCAAAGACCATCATCACATGGCTGGGTAATTGTCTTAGATAAAACCCACAAGAGGAAAGTTGACTGACTCAACTTCAATCAAAACTCCTTATTTGGCTCAGTCAGTCACCCAATCCTACTTTTTCAGTGGAAAGTGGGGAAGAGACGTAACTGCAAATGAAATAGACCAAGCAGGATCCCAAATAGAACTCAAAGGAATACTATAATTATTATTATATAAGTAGTTTAAAATAAATATTAACAAGGAAGATGCCAAGAAATATTTTTAAAAATCATGGTTTCCCCACTTTTGCCAAAATATTCCTTCTTTTCTTCATGTAGCTTTCCATGATTGTGATTTCTGAAAATCTTCCTTTGAGTGCCTACCAGCACAAGTCATCATGTCCTTCACAGCATGGAATAAGCCTGACTGGCATAAATCATATTTAAGAGTAAAATTTACCTTTTTAAGTAAACATCAAAAAACTAGTGCAAAATGGATCTGTTTAAAACATCAGAAATTCTGAGGATTTCCTTCCTTCTTTTATGAATGTCCAGTGAATGATTACCACATATAATTAGGAAGTTAGATTGGAGACAATAGAAATAAGATAAAACTGAAACAATAGTTCATGCATGCATTTTATTTTAACGTTATTTTAGTTGCATAAATTACACATGATACATGTTTGTGTATTTGTAGGGAACATTACTTAAGCTTATTTGACAGCAGTCGCTGACACAATGGTTTAAATAAACCTAACAGTCTGAATGGAGAAACTGAGGAAATGGTAAAGACTCACCATGGATTGTAGGCCTTTGTAGTTACTGAGGCTGAGCTACAAGTTGAGGGAAAGCCTCACTCAACAGGCATCGCAGCAAACTGTGGTGTGAGCTTGCCTGCGCTGCCTCACCTCATGCTGTGTGCTGGAGCTTGACCTTCCCCCAGTCCTTTGTCTCAGACTTGTTGCCATACAGAACCACTTAGGGATACTTGGTTTGTTTACATTAGTACAACTATAGCTTACCTATAGGTTGATTCTGTTATGTTTTAACAAGCATCTTAAGCTGATTGGATAATGTGCCTTGTACATTATGTTTTAACAGCATCTTAAGCTGATTGGATAATGTGGATAATATGTCTTATACAATCATAAGTACAATTAGATCTGAACCTTCCGAGCCTGGTCTCCAATGTCTGTGTTTACTGGGAGACATCGCCATCCTCACCCCAGTGGGACCTCCATTTCAAATAACTACATGTATTTAAAAATTGAAATAAAAAATAAGCAAATAGAGATACAGAAAAGGTTCATTTAATCCTGTCTCCCTCATCCCTGACTATCCCCAATTCCTCAACCCTCTGCAGAGGAAAATATAGTTAACAGTTTGAGAAGAACTCTTTCAACTGTTTTCCTATTTAGGTTTATCTTATTATCCATTCTTCAGGTTTTCTTTTTCATTTTTAAGCTTGCCTTTTTTCTTTATGCTGATGACTTCCTGTCAGTACTCCTGGTAAGTTATATACTCTAATGGCCTTACAACCAGGAACATAAAGACCTTTCTAACAATACACAGATGATCTAATCTCTTAATACTCTCATGTTTCACCCACTTTTTAAAACCAAATGGTGAACTATGAAGAAATCATTTATAAATATACTTCTCTGAAGGCATAATCATTTTCTAGTATGTTCTTCCTTGAAAACAACTATAACTAGTCTTCCAGGAGGACAATCCTTTAAATCAAATCTTTAACAGTAAAACCACTCATGGCTATTTCAGGTACTGGGATCTATCCAGTCGGTGATATCCACTTAGAGGAACCATCTTGGTCATAAATGACTTGAAAATGAGATCTGCCCTACAGATTCAATAGTTAGTGATGAAAATAAGTGTGTTTACAAAATGTATTAGATATCAAGCACAATGTTCAATGTTCCTTTTTTAAAAATAGCATATCACATTCTTATAAGACCGTGTAGTGGTTTATGTTGTTACCTTGCTTAAACATGAAATTGTCTAAATTTCTCAAATAATAAGTAACATGCAATAAAGAAAAAAGTCTGCAGATTCTTTTCAAAGGAGAAAAATCCCTTGAAATATGTCTTTTGTGGACTTTGAGTCATATGTGTATATAAACAGACTCTATCACCTGAATTATATCACTTTGAATAGGCATTGGAGGTTTTCTGATTTTCAGTTTCCTCTTTAAATTGGAAATAATGTCTATTTTGCAGGTATTGCTGTTATGGTCTAAATATTTCTATCCCCCTAAAATTGTTTGATGAAACCTAATCCCCAATGTGATAGTACTAAGAAATGTGTCTATTAAGAGGTGATTAGGTCATGAGGGTAAAGCACTCATAAATGAGAATAGTGCTCTTTAAGGGACTGCAGGGACCTTGGTTTTTCCCTGCTACTATGTAAGGACACCTTGAGATTGTATCATTTTGTGAACCAAGATATGGAACCTCAGTAGGCATTAAATCTGTTGATCTCTTGATCTAGGATCTCCCCACCTCCTAATAACATGCAAGAAATAAGTGTCTGGCCAGGTGTGGTGGCACACACCTATAATTACAGTGGCTCAGGAGGCTGAGACAGGATGATTGTGAGTTCAAAGTTAGCCTCAGCAACAGTGAGGCACTAAGCAACTCATTGAGACCCTGTCTCTAAATAAAATGCAAAAATAGGGCTGGGGATGTGGCTCAGTGGTTGAGTGACCCTGAGTTTAATCCCCAGTACCAAAAAAATAAAATAAGAAAGAAGTTTCTATTGTTTATTAACCACCCAGTTTATGTCACTTTTTTACAAAAACCAAAGACTAAGACAATTGTATAATGTGCACACAACAGTGGTTTTGCCATGAGCCTGGCCTTTCATTGATTCCAATTCCAGAGAATGACAGAAAAATTCCATACATACTGGCAAAACAGCACCTCAAATGTCTGCTTCGTTTCTCAGCTTTTCTGCCTCAGAATTCATTCTGCAGGTATGATTCTTCTGCTTTATGCAGGACAGTCCAGAAACACGGGGGCATTAAGACGTATGAAAGGAACCCACAGTAAATGGGGAAGGGGAGTCAGTGAAAAAATGCCCCAGTCTTCTGTTCTTTGGAAGGACAATTCTGAAACCCATTATATAAAATTTCCTGAGGGGTTCCCATTAAAATTGAGCACCAATCATCCATAGAAATAACTGACTCAATAATGTACCCATAATTGGCTTCCTGGCTCATCTTTCAAATAACCTGCCTTCCCTTAAAGGTTTTTCTCAGGTTCAGCTATGAGAAAAAAGTAAATTAAGATGTTATATAAAGCACTTTAAACAAAGCTCAGTACAAAATTTCACAGTTAATTCATGATGCTGTCCTTCTCTGCATCTCTTCAGTAATGCTTGCTAGTGAATCAGCTTTCCAGTTTTTGGCAGCAACTCATTCTGGACAAAACAGTGCTCTAGAAATGGTAGTCTCATGAAGCTATTGAGGACTTGAAATATGCAAATCCAAATTAAGAGGTGCTGATAATGTAAGCTGAAAACATTTCAAAAAGTAAGGGGGAAAGATAATATAAATTATCTTGTGAATAATTTTTATACTGATTAGCTGATATGGTGACACTTTTGTTATTGGGTTGAATAAAATACATGATTAATCCCCCTTGTATCTTCTTTTCATAATATGGGCTCCCAAAAATTTTAAACTGATTTTAGTGATTGTATTATACTTCCATTGGATAGCACTGGATAGTCTTTGTGGAAAAGATTTATTATGTGAACAGACAGAGACAAAAAAAAAAGGAGAGAAAGAAAGACAATGAGTGCATGACTCAGCATATTCAGTAATTATAAGTCACAAAAAATTTAGGCTGATGTAAGCATGAAAGATTTTATTAACAATTAAAGAATCAGAATTAAAGGCTGCACAATCAGGTACAATGTTTTTAGACAGTTTGAATATGGCTGCAATTATTCCCCTTCCTATATCCAATCCCATGGGAACATACCTTTGAAGCCCCTCCTGTGTCAAAAGTTGAGTGCATTTTTTTTTTTTTTAACTCTGATTTGGGACTGGCCTTGTGACTTCCTTTGGTCAAGAGAAAGTAACAGAAGAGATCGCTGCATCAATTCTCAAAACAGGCTTCATGAAGCCTTTCCTTTTTGGAACTCTGCTCAGGTGCCATTTGAAGGAACCCAGGCTGGCATGGTGGTTGATATGGACATGAAATTTAGTTTTTCCTATAACCTCAGCTGACAGTCACCCAAACCACAAAAACAGAACTGCCTTGCTGACCAGCAGCTGATTTCAAACACATGAGTGAGCCCAGAGCTACTCAGATAAAACCAGTTCAAATTGCTGTTTCCACAGAATCATGAGCTAAACAGGCTACTAAGCTCTGAGTTGACATGTGTCAAAGATAAACCATCACAAGGGGGAAGAAGGTCCAGCATAAAATGAGCTCAACTGCAATTTGTGAAGAGGTAACTGAGCATTTTAAAAGGACAATGAGGTAGTTTTCCTAATTTCTTTTTCTGAAGATTCATCACTTATGTATAAAAATGCCTTAGATTTATGTGCATTGATCTTATATCCCGCTACTTTACTGAATTCACTAATGAGATCTAAAAGTTTTCTAGTGGAACTTCCTGGTTCCTCTAAGTATACAAACATATCATCAGCAAATAGGGATAGTTTGAGTTCTTCTTTTCCTATTCGTATCCCTTTAATTTCTTTGGTCTGTCTAATTGCTCTGGCTAGAATTTCAAGGACGATATTGAAAAGAAGTGGTGAAAGAGGGCATCCCTGCCTTGTTCCAGTTTTTAGGGGGAATGCTTTCAGTTTTTCACCATTTAGAAAACATTGTAAAGGCCATCTATGCTGAACCCATGGCTAATATCAACAACAGGTGTTGGCGAGGATGTGGGGAGAAAGGTACACTCATACATTGCTGGTGGGGTTGCAAATTAGTGCAGCCACTCTGGAAAGCAGTGTGGAGACTCCTTAGAAAACTTGGAGTGGAACCACCATTTGACCCAGCTATCCCACTCCTTGGCCTATACCCAAAGGACTTAAAATCAGCATATTACAGAGATACAGCCACATCAACGTTCTTAGCTGCTCAGTTCACAATAGCCAGATTGTGGAACCAACCTAGATGTCCTTCAATTGATGAATGGATAAAGAAAATGTGATATATATATATATATACACACACACACAATGGAATATTACTCAGCCATAAAGAATGATAAAATTATGGCATTTGCAGGCAAATGGATGAAACTGGAGAATATCATGCTAAGTGAGATAAGCCAATCTCAAAAAACCAAAGGACAAATGATATTGCTAATAAGTGGATGATGACACATAATGGGGGGTGGGAGGGGTTAGTGTTAGGGTTAGAGTTAGGGTTAGGGAGGGGGACAAGAATGGAGGAAGGAAGGACTGTATAGAGGGAAAAGAGGGGTGGGAGGGGTGGGGGGAAGGGGAAAAAAATAACAGAATGAATCAAACAACATTACCCTATGTAAATTTATGATTACACAAATGGTATGCCTTTACGCCATGTACAAACAGAGAAACAACATGTATCCCATTTGTTTACAATAAAAAAAATGTAAAAAAAAAAATAAATAAATAAATAAAATAAATAAAAGGACAATGAGGAAATAGGGGAGGAAGGGAAATGGGCAGAGACTTAGTTTGTTAATTGTTTAATTGGAGGGGAGGCAAACTTCTTTTGTCTTCAGGATAGCACACCTAGTCTTTAGAGCAAGGTACCCAAATGGCTGGGAAGTTGAGCAGGAGTTATTTCCTTAATATTTGCACTTCAAAGAGATTAGCTCTCATGTCCTTGAGAAGACAGTTATGGGTGACAGAAGATCTGCATCTCAATGGGGGATAAGAATGACCATACTTGCAAACTTCCTAGGGAAAGTGCTGCAAGAGCTGGAGTTCAGGTCCCATCTGTCTATTAACCAGGCTTGGGCTAGAACAGACAGTACTTCTCCTGGCAATCTTCAGGCTTCTCAGGTAGACACCTAAAGGGGTCCAGGGTCATTCTACTCTATGCCTGTGACTTTGAACTGGAAAGTATGTTGGTGTTTATTCAAGTCATTCAGTGTGTGAGTATCTGCATGCACGTGCATGGGGTGGAATGTGGAGTTGACAAAATCACATGCACTGGAGAATCTGCAATTTTTATAGGCCTAAGTTGACACCTTGTCAAAAAGAAGCCTGTCTAAAATTTTTTCAAAAAGATAACCTTGTAAATTGCCACTTAGTTTTGGGATGACTTATTATACAGCAAAATCTAAAGAAAATAATGTCTCAAATCAAGCCACAGAAGTGGCCCCGTGGAAACTTTACCACCCCTCCCTCTGAACCCAGAAACTTGAATTTGCACTGCTGAACCTCTGATGGTGGGCATAGCAGTACTACTCTTGCCCCTGCAAAGTGTTCGTAGCTCCGTCTGTCACTGCCAGGAGCACCATAATGAGCTGTGTGGTTCATGACATTTGGAATCACTACCCTCAATTTAAAGCCTAATGGATGGAGTCTAAGTCAAGTCCTAGCTTCACACTGGCATCTTAACTTTCTACAGTGCAGATGGGTTCTGTTCAACGAAACAGAATTCTCCAATACAAAGTGTGTTCAGGTCATCAAACAAAAAACAAATACTACTCCAGGTACCCTAATATGGTTTGCCTCCATAACTTACTGATGCTGGCCAACCATGCCTGAAACACAGTGTTCCTTCTCTCTCTTAACACCTCCTCTTCACCTTCCCTGGGAACTATTTCCAGACTTTCCTCTTCACCGGTCCTGACCAAATTATAAAAATGCATACAGGCATGAAACCTAGCAAAGTAATTAGAACTCCCACTGTTTCCTTAGGTCCTCAGATCACAGTTCTAACTATGAAGAATCTTTGAGTCACAGTGACTGAAATCTTTCATTCACTCCCCAGTGTCTGGCATGACGCCTGGAACATAGTAAGCCCTCAGGTCTTGCTTCTACACAAATAAACTAGAGATCAATTTTATAAAACAGGTTGGTGTCTGATTATGGAGCACGTCAGTGTAACTTATCTCAGGACAATATGGTTCCATTGAAGGCTTTTGTACTATGTATTAGAAGGACTCACATGGAGTCAGTGTGTAGGATGCAAGAAAGAGAGTGAGACTACAGCCTAGCTGGCAGGCTTTTGCAAAGTGTTGGGTATGTGAGTAGAAGAGGGTAGCCATGGCAATGGAAAAGAAGAGTTGGATGCAAATCATAAAACTAAGATGCTGGAATCTGATTAATTTTGGAGGAAAAAAGAAAGGAAGGACTATGTCATATGTCAAGTGACAAAAAGATGAAGTGTGTGTTTGTTTCTTTTCAATTGTCATAATGGTTATTTTCTTGTGGCCTTAAGACGATTTCCTCATTCCTTTTCAGAGGCATTTTCTAACTCAGGAAACATTACTGCAAAACAGAATAAAAGGATGCCATATTCTTTGCTTTCAGCTCAAAAGCAATGCTCTAGGACAGCAAAGACATTGGAAGAGTACTTGCAGAAAGAAGTCACAGGCTGGGGAGGTAGCTCAGTTGGTAGAGTGCTTGCCTCACAAGTACAAGGCCCTGGGTTCAATCCCCAGCACCGCAACAAAAAGAAGAAAGAAAGAAGTCACATTTCTCTCCACGCAAGCTCCAGTATCCAGCAGATAAGAGCCTTTTCAATAGGATGTGAAGAATTTATGGAGCAGCAGCAAAAGGCTTATATGCATATGCAAGAATAACTGAAAACTAACCCTGTCCTGGGGAGAAAGGTTGCAGGAGTGTTTGGTGTTTTGGGTCTACTGCATTAACTTGTTACTCCAGCATCAGGGCAGAAGTGGTAGTAAGGGGCTCTAAATAACAGTGACTTTGGGCCAATATTTAGATATAACTCTGCATGACATGAAGGGACAAAGAGACTCTGATGAGCTCTGATTGTACCTAATACTCATCAGTAAGAAGTGGACAAATAAACATTTCCTACTTCCACAAATAGGGCTTAGAGTTTACTTGGAAGATATGGCTGAAAAAGGACTTGAATTTTAAAACCAAATGCAAGCATGAAACTTTTATAATCTCAGAGACTTCAGGAGGTAGAAGATTTGAAAGAATGACAAATACCATGGCCAACTCCCTACAAGACCACCCTCACTCCCATGTCTCCATTCTTTCAAAAATTAAACTGGAAACAGGAATATCACCTTGAAGAAGAGAAAGGTAAACTCCAGAACTGACATGGTTTAAATCTTGAAGTGATCAAGAAAGCATGACAAAAGCTAAATTCACCTGGAAATGACTAGATTTAGTTTTTTTTTTTAATACCATTAAGGAAATAGGGCATATAACAGAAATTAAGTTCAATTAAGGGAAAATAAAATGCCTGTTTTGCATGTATGACTTTAGGGCCTATAAAAATGATACTTTAAAAAGGTATAAAGGAGTTTCCTAGATTTTTAAAAGGATTAAGGTCTCTCTTTGGAAAACTATGGTATATGTTATTTTAAAAAGAAAAGAACATAATAAAGCATTGTTTGAAATGCTTCAACACTAACTTGACATTAACAAAATGAATTGCTACTTTTCTCATTCCTGACCTACCCTCTGAAGCATATTCTAATTTTAATTTAATCTATGTTGTGTCATCAGGTGATTCTAGTCAATATTCTTTAGTGCATGGCAGTCCAAAGTTTTCAATCCATTCTTGGGTCAGCTGAAGTCTAGAGAACTCAGAAAAGATCCTTAGCTATTGAAATGGATGTGTTGTTAGGATAAATTCTACATTAGTCATTCTTAATTGGAGATGTGGAGCAGAGTCTGTTACCCAGGGGAGTGTCAGCAATAGCTGGAGATAATTTTGGTAGTCACAACTGAGGACATGCACTGGCATTTAGTAGGCAGAAACAAGAGATACTGCTAAACATCCCACAATGCACAGATAGCCCCCACAAGAAAGTATAATGGAGATAACATCACTATCCAAAATCAGGTTTCAAACAAACAAACTATACTATATTTACATGCTGGTGGTTGGACACTGGTACATACAATAGCACAGATGAATCAGAAAAATGTTAATACTAAGCAAAAGAAAACAGACCCAAAAGACTACTATACCAAAATACTTGAGATAATCAATTTAAAAAGATGAAAGGATTATTTTGGCTCAGAGTGTTAGAAGTTTCAGTCTCCCTGGTCAGCTGTCTCCATTGCTTTTGAGACTTTGGTAATGAAACTGGAGTTTGATACAAAACTCCACTCTCAGGACATACACAATTTAAATAGACCAATTTCAAGTAATGAAGTAGAAGAAGTCATCAAAAGCCTTCCAACAAAGAAAAGTCCAGGACCAGATGGGTTCTCAGCCGAGTTCTACAAAACTTTTAAAGAAGAGCTCATTCCAATACTTCTCAAAGTATTCCAGAAAATAGAAGAGGAGGGAACTCTCCCAAACTCATTCTATGAAGCCAATATTACCCTGATTCCTAAACCAGACAGAGACACATCAAGGAAAGAAAATTTCAGACCAATATCCTTAATGAACATCGACGCAAAAATTCTCAACAAAATTTTAGCAAATCGCATACAAAAACATATTAAAAAGATAGTGCACCATGATCAAGTGGGTTTCATCCCAGGGATGCAAGGTTGGTTCAACATCAGGAAATCAATAAATGTCATTCACCATATCAATAGACTTAAAGTCAAGAATCACATGATTATTTCGATAGATGCAGAAAAAGCATTTGATAAAATACAGCACCCGTTCATGCTCAAAACACTAGAAAAAATAGGGATAGTGGGAACATTCCTTAACATTGTAAAGGCCATCTATGCTAAACCCATGGCTAATATCATTCTAAATGGTGAAAAACTGAAAGCATTCCCTCTAAAAACTGGAACAAGGCAGGGATGCCCTCTTTCACCACTTCTATTCAATATCGTCCTTGAAACTCTAGCCAGAGCAATTAGACAGACCAAAGAAATTAAAGGGATACGAATAGGAAAAGAAGAACTCAAACTATCCCTATTTGCTGATGATATGATGGTATACTTAGAGGAACCAGGAAATTCCACCAGAAAACTTTTAGATCTCATAAGTGAATTCAGTAAAGAAGCGGGATATAAGATCAATGCACATAAATCTAAGGCATTTTTATACATAAGCGATGAATCTTCAGAAAGAGAAATTAGGAAAACTACCCCATTCACAATAGCTTCGAAAAAAATAAAGTATTTGGGAATCAATCTCACAAAAGAGGTGAAAGACCTCTACAATGAGAATTACAGAACACTAAAGAAAGAAATTAAAGAAAACCTTAGAAGATGGAAAGATCTCCCATGTTCTTGGATAGGAAGAATTAATATTGTCAAAATGGCCATACTACCAAAAGTGCTATACAGATTCAATGCAATTCCAATTAAAATCCCAATGATGTACCTTACAGAAATAGAGCAAGCAATTATGAAATTCATCTGGAAGAATAAAAAACCCAGAATAGCTAAAGCAATCCTTGGCAGAAAGAGTGAAGCAGGGGGTATCGCAATACCAGATCTTCAACTCTACTACAAAGCAATAGTAACAAAAACGGCATGGTATTGGTACCAAAATAGAAAGGTGGATCAATGGTACAGAATAGAGGACACGGACACAAACCCAAATAAATACAATTTTCTCATACTAGACAAAGGGGCCAAAAATATGCAATGGAGAAAAGATAGCCTCATCAACAAATGATGCTGGGAGAATTGGAAATCCATATGCAACAGAATGAAACTAAACCCATATCTCTCACCATGCACGAAACTAAACTCAAAATGGATTAAGGATCTCGGAATCAGACCAGAGACCTTGCATCTTATAGAAGAAAAAGTAGGTCCAGAGCTTCAACATGTCGGCTTAGGACCAGACTTCCTCAACAGGACTCCCATAGCACAAGAAATAAAAGCAAGAATTAATAACTGGGATAGATTCAAACTAAAAAGCTTTCTCTCAGCAAAGGAAACTATCAGCAATGCGAAGAAAGAGCCTACAGAGTGGGAGAAAATCTTTGCCAATCATACTTCAGATAGAGCGCTAATCTCCAGAATCTATAAAGAACTCAAAAAACTCTACACCAAGAATGTAAATAATCCAATTGACAAATGGGCTAAAGAAATGAATAGACACTTCACAGAAGAAGATCTACAAGCAATCAACAAACATATGGAAAAATGTTCAACATCTCTAGTAATAAGAGAAATGCAAATCAAAACCACCCTAAGATTCCATCTCACCCCAATTAGAATGGCGATTATCAAGAATACAAGCAACAACAGGTGTTGGCGAGGATGTGGGGAGAAAGGTACACTCTTACATTGCTGGTGGGGCTGCAAATTAGTGCAGCCACTCTGGAAAGCAGTGTGGAGATTCCTTAGAAAACCTGGAATGGAACCACCATTTGACCCAGCTATCCCACTCCTTGGCCTATACCCAAAGGACTTAAAATCAGCATATTACAGAGATACAGCCACATCAATGTTCATAGCTGCTCAGTTCACAATAGCCAGATTGTGGAACCAACCTAGATGTCCTTCAATTGATGAATGGATAAAGAAACTGTGGTATATATATACAATGGAATATTACTCAGCCATAAAGAATGATAAAATTATGACATTTGCAGGCAAATGGATGAAACTGGAGAATATCATGCTAAGTGAGATAAGCCAATCTCAAAAAACCAAAGGAAGAATGATATCGCTAATAAGTGGATGATGACACATAATGGGGGGTGGGAAGGGTTAGTGTTGGGGTTGGAGTTGGGTTTAGGGAGGGGGGCAGGAATGGAGGAAGGACTGTATAGATGGAGGGGAGGGGTGGGAGGGGAGGGGGGGAAGGGAAAAAATGGCAGAATGAATCAAACAACATTACCCTATGTAAATTTATGATTACACAAATGGTATGCCTTTACGCCATGTACAAACAGAGAAACAACATGTATCCCATTTGTTTACAATAAAAAAAAAAAAAAAAAAAAAACTCCACTCTTCACTTCTGCTGGTGGGTGTGGTCTTCACCCTTTAGTGTTAGCAGCTAATCACAGCAGGCCTACTGGCAACAATTTCTAGGGTCACAGATGGCAAAGCCAGATCTTCTCTGCTACTATCCAGCAGCATATTGCAGTTCTGTGTTGCAGCTCTAAATGGTGGGCTGTGCCCTCCAGTGTTGCACCAGACCCCAGCAGCTCAATGCCAGCTTGTTTCCAGGTTCTTTTCTCACAAATCTGGAGAATGAAATTCATGTGACAACAAAAGACAATAGTGACAACAAATTAACACCATGAAAGCAAATACCCAGTCAATAAATGGCTAAGGAACTGAACAGGTACTTCACAGAATAAGAAATATGAATGGTCAAAAAATTTATGAAAAAAATGCTCAACATCTCTAGCAATGAGAGAAATGCAAATCAAAACTACATTGAGATTCCATCCCAGTCAGAATATCAATTATCAAGAATATAAGTAACAATAAATGTTGGTGAGGATATGGGGAAAGAGGTTCACTTATACATTGCTGGTGGGGCTGCAAATTGGTGCAACCATTATGGAAAACAGTATGGAGATAGCTAGATTGTGGAACCAACCTAGATCCCTTCAACAGATAAATGGATAAAGAAACTGTGGTATATATACATAATGGAATATTATTCAGCCATAAAGAATAATAATATTATGGCATTTGTAGATAAATGGATGGAACTGGAGAATATCATGCTAAGTGAAATAAGCCAGTCCCCAAAAACCAAAGGCCGAATGTTTTCCCTGATAAGTGAATGATGATATATAATGGGGGTGGGGGGTGGGGGGGGTGAGAGAAGAATGGAGGAACTTTAGATTATGTAGAGGGAAATTAGAGGGAGGGGGTAAGAAAACTGGTGGAATGAGACAGAAATCATTACCCTATGTACATAATGATTACACAAATAGTATGAATCTACATTGTGCACAACCATAGAAATGAAATGATGTACCCCATTTGTGTACAATTAATCAAAATGCAGTCTGTAAAAATGAAAAAATAACAAAAAAAAAAAAAAAGAAAACTTGGAATGGAACCGCTATTTGACCCAGTTATCCCACTCCTCAGTTTATACCCAAAGGACTTAAAATCAGCATACTACAGAGACAAAGTCACTTCAATGTTTATAGCAGCTCAATTCACAGTAGTCAAGCTATGGAACCAACCTAGGTGCCCTTCAATAGATGAACAGATAAAGAAAATGTGGTATGTATATACAATGGAATATTACTCAGTCATAAAAAAGAATGAAATTATGGCATTTGCTAGTAAATGGATGGAACTAGAGACTATCAAGCTAAGTGAAAGAAGTCAATCCAAAAAAACAAAGGCAGAATGTTCTCTCTGATATGTGGATGCCAATTCACAAGAGAGGGGAAGTTAGAAGTTCATTGGACTACATAAAGGGGAATGAAGGGAAGAGAGGAGGGATGGTAATAGTAAAGACAGTAGAATGAATTGAACATATCTTTCCTATCTTCATCTATAAATACACAACATATTTAACTCCACATCATGTACAACCAAAATAATAGGATCCTAATTGGAATAAGTTATACTTATTCTATATCTGAATATTATTTCAAAATATACTCTATAGTTGGGTGCAGTGGCACATGCCTGTAATCCCAGCAGGTCACAAGGCTAGTAGGAGGATAGCAAGTTCCAAGCCAGATTCAGCAAAAAAGTGAGACACTAATCAACTCAGTGAGGCCCTATCTCTAAATAAAATACAAAATAGGGCTAGGGATGTGGCTCAGTGGTCGAGTGCCCCTGAGTTCAATCCCCAGTTTAAAAAAAAAAAAAAAAAAAAAAAAAATATATATATATATATATATATACACACACACATACACACACACACACACATACATACATACACACACTGGTACACACAATAGCAGTATGAAAAATGAAAAAAAGAAGGCAAGAGTGAAAGGCATAGGATTTATTCAATCATGAAGAATAGAAACAGAACTCTTCCAATGTCAAAAGGGAACCCCCATAAGTGTTGCCACCTAAGTGTGCCAGTCTAGGGGTTTACATAGGACTTAGGTCAATGCTATTGGTCCAAAATTATACTAATTAGGGTTTGGAAAACTGCTAACACTATGGGTCAAAATCTATGTCAATCAGGGTTGGGAAAAGTACTAATGCTATTATTGATTAACCCTTCAGTGTGAACTTCCATTCTGGTCTGCCCCATTTCTGTTTTTTCCCCGCTCATGGGGAAGCAGGAGGTGGACGTCATGGGATCGTGGATGCTCAGGGTTCAGGACTGTGGTGCTGTGTGGAGCAGGTGTCCGCACCCAGCCAGGTCAGACTGCCTCAGGGCAACAGGTAGATGTGTCCTGACTTGCTTCTGCCCTGGCTGACTGTGCTTCAGGCCCGCATCAGCATGGTGGGCTCCCCATGGACATAGCCTGTGTTTGCCACTTGCACTCCAGCCTGCCTGGGTCCACCACTCTGGAACAAGGGCTTGACTTCCCTAAGGTAGAACATCCTGGTGGGAACACTAGCAGAGGGAGCTCCTCACCTCATTGTGGCTGGAAAATGAAGGAGAGGAAGGAGCCAGTGTTCAAAGATCCGCTTCCCAAGCCTGCCCCTAGTTACCTAACTCCCTTCTACTAGGCCTACCTCTTCAAGGTTCCCCCACCTCCCACTAGAGCCACAGTTTAGTGATCAAGCCTTTAACACAGGACCTTCAGGAGTCACTTACCCAATCCATAGCAAGTACGCATTTAATGATTCCATTTAAATGAATTTCAAAATTGGTAAAACTAAATGATAGTGACAGAAATTAGAAAAATTATCCCAGGGTGGGGCCCAAGTAGGTAACAAGGAATTTGCTAAAGTGATAAAAACACTTTATATTTTGACACAAGTGTGGTTTACGTTGGTATTGGCAATGATGTGGTTTACATTGATTGTAAAGGTAATAGTGCATAATTTGTTATTGAATAGTAGACTAACAATCGGAGCATTTCACCACATGCAAATTTTACCTCATACCATTTTAACTTTTTAAAATGTACAGCAGTTGAGAGAGATGTACATTTTATAAACTTCAGGTATTAAAAATCACAAGGCATTTTGATGGAAAAAAAGTTAAATTGGGAGAAATTCTGTTGGGGTGTGCCATATTTCCTGTCTACCAAGAAAGATCTGTTCTCCCTATATCTTTTTAGATATGAATGCAGAGTCAAGATTATATGTGGGAGGTTGTTTCACTCAGGATCACAATGTTTCAACTCAGTGGAAATTCCCAACAGTGAGGTTCTTTCCTCTACTACCAAGAATTAAATCTTTCACTACCTGTAGTTGACTACCTGTATATTACAAAATTTTATTTAAGACAAAAATATTGGGAAATATTTGTTGTTAGTTATAGAATTGAATGTCACCCACTTCTTTTTTCTTAAGGTCCAAAGAAATGTGTCATTTAATGAATAAGTTCATCTGCTGAGTCTCAGAACATTCTAAGAGTACAAAAGAGACTGAATAACTGTGGGTAAAGGATTAACAAAATCTTTTGTCCTTTATGAACAAGCTTGACCTTGAGCTAACTTTATAGAACTGTTTCCCTGGAAACCTGAAAATGGTAAGTGGGAAGTGGTACTACTAGGCACCAATATTTCTTATGATAAAAAATGACAAATTGCATCTGGCAGGAGAGAATCTATATATGAACTATAAATACCTGGTGGGAAATCATAGCTTTGGGCTCTCTGAGTGCAATGACCCTTATAGCAAGGCTGCTTTCAAGGACTCTGGAATTGACACCTCAAGTGTTGTTATAAGAGAGAAACTTTTCTGTCCGAGAAAGGAGGTTTTTAAGCCGAGATGGACCATGTATATGTGTCTCATCTCCTTGCACTGAACTGTCAACTTGGCAGCCAGAGATTAGTCTCTTGGGTGGTGTGAGGATTCCTGAAAGAAGTCTTACTGAGGAACAAGGCATGATGCTGCCCTTTGGGCAAGCTGCATTTCCTGCCCTAGAAGCTTCTATTAGAATCTGATGCCAAATATGTCCTGTGGAAGTCCTGTGAGTCAGAATTTTTAGAGATACCCTGCTGGGCATTGCAATAACTCAGTCCACAACACAAATACTCATACAGAGTGGTGGGGAATGGATTTGCCTTTCGTGATTAATGGGGCATTTGCTGCTCTTGGAGTCATGTTTATATCTCTCACCATAGATAAGTTACTCAAAGTCACTCTTTAATGCCACAGTATAAAGCAGAGATGTCATCTGCTCTGGTACAACATAAGAATGTCACAAACATAAGGAATATATGAAGTATCTTTGATCTCCTTAGAGGAAAGTACCAAAAAAATCAAAAATATGGTTTGGTACAGGCAGGGCTGCTAGCATTATTTCGTCTGCATTTTTTACAATCTTCTGGGGTTTTTTCCCTACAGATATCATAAATGGTTACCCCTCCTAAACTAATGGTTTACATGTGTCAAAGGTGAATATCATAATTTCTCCACTCTATCTGGTTAACTCCGCTAGCCATCATCTATTGTATTTCACAAAATAAACAAACAAACAAACAAAAAGCAAAGGAAATGGTTAAATGCCATAAGACAACTTGGTAATCACAGCATAGAAACAAAGAATGGAAATGCTAACATCATTTTTCAACAGAGAAATAGAGACACTTAAGAGTTAAAAGTACTTGACACAAACTTTAAATACATAAAGGGACTGAAAAATTGCTCCTGAACATTTTCAAATGGACACATAAATTAAATGTACCTGGTAAGCTTTCAGAAATCACAGTACTACCCTGTCACTACTTTTCCTTAAGTTTTCTAGATAAAACTTTTCACTAGATAAACTGTTAATAAGCCTAATATTTAAAATAGGCCAGTGAATCTAATATTACATGACATACTTTTAAGAGATTAAGATTCAACTGAGCATTTGTCGTTGAACTTAAATGATCAAAAAAAAAGAGCTGGTACATTCAACTTCCCTTCTAGTTCTAAGTATAAAGCCCACATACTCATTTGGTACATCCAGTAGCTACTTTTCGCAAACATTGAACAGCTTTGCAGAGAAAATGGTGCAATATATCAATGACTAGATAGCTAATTGTGGATAATGAAGGGCTTTTTTTTAAACAAAAAATTACTAGTTTTTCAGATGATGAAATTGAAATCTTTAACTATCTACAATTGTAAATTATTTTCCAGACACACAAAAATTTACTAAGAGTCTACAGTCGCGTATATAAGCAGCTACAAATCAATTCATGCATTCTAACCAGAGTCACTTCTAGTTTCTGGGTGTTTAAGAATGGTCTATGGGGGATGTCAAAGAAAAAGTAAACCACTCCATTTTACCCTGTAATTTTCACCTGACTTTATCTTTGAATCTAGAAGAACCAAACCATATAACCACAATTACCTACATAGGCATCAACCCTTCTGTGGCAGCAAGACAGCCCCCTCAAATGTTGAATGACAGTCAAATCCATACACATCCATGGCAGAGATGATAGGATAAACTACCTATGTCTATCTTGATATTCCTAAAAGACTAGCAATTCTTCAAGTTACACTAAATTTGGATACTACTAAGCACTTGCTCTGTGATGATAGTGTGTCAGACAGATAACTTTATGATTATTTGTTTCTTTTCCCAATAATGAGGACATGCATAAACTATCTTATTAGTCTTTTTACATCTAGATTTTTCATAAAGACTGCTATGTCACAAAATTATTCAATAAATGAATAAGTGGATAGTAGTTGAATGAATAGAAGTACGGTAACCACCTAGTCTCAACCCCTACTAAAAATACTGCCTGTACCAGTTAGGATGTTTTCACCTGCAATCAACAAATAAAAGAATAGCAGACCAAAAATTGATTAAGTGAAGTAGACATTTATTATCTCAATTTAAAAAGAAGTAATTTCAAAGTTGGTGTAATGATTCAATTATGTATTAAGGGTCCAAGTTTTTTCTTTCTACTCTTTCAGTCTCACTATGTTAGCAATGTCTGACTTCATAATCATAAAATGACTACAGAAGCTGCAATATCACTTCATTGCAAGAATGAAATATAACCAAACAAGAGAGAAAGGGAATGAGTGGATTTTTTTTTTTTATTTTCAGAGGTCCTCCACACTACCATACTTTTGCTTACCTCTCACTAGCCAAGACTGCTTCTCTTGACCAACACAGAAGAATGGAATTTCCATAACCTGTAGAGAATAGCTATGACTAGAGAACAGAGAGAAGACAAAGATGCAATTCCTTTGCCCTACTCTACAAAATGAACAAAGTGGGAATTCTATTTGCATGGGAGAGAAATCATCGGCTATACCCTGCAGTATTTGCACAGTTAACTTACACCATATGTAGCAGATTGTGAAGTCAGCACTCTGAAATCATTCATTCATTTAACAAATATTTGTCGAGAATTCACCTTGCAGAAGTCACTGTTCTCTTTCTTCGGGAGATTTCAGAAAATAAAATACAGCTTCTAACCCTCAGTGAATTTACATTCCAGAGGAGGAAGACAGATAAAGAATATTTTGGGTGTGTATGTGTGTGTGTGTGTGTGTATAAGAGGTGGTATTGAAAAAAAATCAGGATAAGGCAGGAATCCAAATGGAAGTTTTACATGGAATGATAAGGGAAGATATCCTAAAAAAATGACAATAATTTGAAAAGGAAAAGGAAAAAGATTAAGCATTCCTCTATCTAAAAAGCTGATTCTGGATTTCAAATAAAGAAAAGTTCTTGCCTTATTATTCAGACAGCCACCATTAAAATAGAGCATGGCAGGATAAAAACATAAAAGCACAACTGAAATATTGTGTAGAAGATATCTAGAAAGAATTTGGGTTGTACTTAACAGCACAATGGAAGTAAACAAAGTAGGAGTGTACTATGACTAAGGAAATTGTTGAATAATCGAAGAACCTAAGAACCATATAGCCATGATTCTACAGGACTGTAAAGTGACCTGCAAAACATGCAACCCCTGATGGTAACAAATCCCAAACCCCTTTTCAGATGTGGTTAAGAGAAATAACAGACAAAGGTTCTTGCAGAGAACAGAAACAGGATCCATTCAAGAAATGTCCTCTACCACCAGGATGGAGGTCTTTGAGACTACTGTCTAGAGTTGGTTTCTATCAGTGGTGTGGACAAGTGATTTGCTCTATTTCTCATTCTTGCCTTGTGCCCATTCCACCATTTATTCTAGAGGAGAGAGAGGAGTGAAATAGAGAGGAAGGTATCTTGCCTTCAGTTGATAGGTTACCAGACAACTAGGAGCTACATGGGAACCTGAGTGAGAGGAGTGAACATCACCCAGGCATTGTGGACTTTGGGCTGGATGCAGTTAGGAGATGGAACTTTGAGTAGTCTCTTTTGGGGAAGGGGTAAAAGTGCCATTTGCGTCTTGCTTGGAGAAAAAAAAAATAAGTGTGAGAAGAAAGATACACATAGAAACTTGGTAGTCAGAACTGTAGACAATGGAAGAGACAGCTGACCATCCAAAAAAAATTCATCCACTCTTCATTCCTGGGCCCATAATTAGGCTACATTTCCCAGTGTCTCTTGTACACTCATGTAATCATGCTCAGCAAGGAAACCTGAGTTTGATATGCACCCATCTCTTAGGGTTGAAGCCTTTAAGAGAGTTTTGCCTCCTCTACACTGTTCTCCTTCACACTGGCTGAAATATGAATGTAATAGTCAACACTTGAACTTGCACCCAAAGTCCTAGAAGACGACAAAAGAATCCTTAAATCACCATGTATAGAAGAGCCACTACCAACCTGGAACACCGGTCCTTGAAAATCATTAAGTCACTGATTTTCTAAGTCTTTGTTTATAAAAACTTATTTACTCCAACACAGAAATTTAGTTACTACAGAAAGTATCTTCTATACATTTAAAGATGACCAAAAAGGATATAATACTCTTAAGAAAGTTTTTTTTCCAAATAGCTTAAGAGATTTTAGTTCTTAAACCTCATATTTTCCAGGCTTAAAAAAAAATAGTATGATAGAACTCCCCCCTTTAAAATTTAAATTAAATATATTTTAACTCATACATATAAACATAAAAATTCTACATATTTGTGGAGTACCATGTGATGTTTTGATACATGCATACATCGTGTAATAGTAAGTCAGGTTAGACAAACTTGTCTCCTCAAGCATCTATATTTCTTTATGAGAGAAATTTTGAAAATCCTTTCTTCTAGCTTTTTGAAATACAGTATATTATTATTGTCTTTTGTCATGCTACTGTGCAATAGCACATCAGAACTTCTTATTTCTATCTAGCTATACTATTTGTTGATCACTTCTTCCCATATTATAGATAATGAATTATTTCTATATGTAACATGTAAGATTTAACAAAACACTGAAAAAAAGCGGGAAAATAACAATGTTACTTGTCAGTGTGCTACTTAGACATCTTTATAGTGTTATAGCAATTAAAATGCAGTGTATTTTAATGCTATTAAAAACTCCATTCCAAATGTCATTACTTAATGCCTATCACTTACAAAAAGTGGTAAATTTCCCTAGAAAAAAAATTCTGTTTTTTTTCTTCTGTATAACACCTGACACAAAATCTCACATTTTATATACATTTGAATATATGATTTATTGAATGAAATTATTTAAATTTTAATTGATTTAATTTTTTGAAAAGGTATGATTTGTTCTAGAAATTCAAAATACAAAAACATTTCTTTTTCACTTCTTTTTCACTTACCCTTTCACGTTATCTTCTCTCACCAACAAATCTTTCTGAAATATAATAAACCTTAAATTTTATGTCTAAATCAATGGGTACACACCCATTTCAGTTAACTCTGAAATATGTCTGGATTTCAATTCTAGTTTAAATATTCCACACCCAGATATTTGATGTACAAAGAAATAGAAGATAAAACTCTGGTAAAATATTATGAAACAGACCCTCGTCTAACTTCAGATACATCAACCCTAAACTTCCCTTTTATCACCTTGAACATAACAGTGGGAATTGTACACATTACTAAAGACTGGATTTGGTCCCCAGTGGGAAAAGAAAGAAATCAATAGCAAGGCAGTTAACTTCCAATCTTTACCCAGAAATGCCAACACTGAATTTATCCACAGTCTGGAAATAGGTTTGGTTTGTTCTACTTATACAACAGGATAATGGATCAGCAGACAGCCTACTCATAATGTCAGCATTACTAAAACTATAAATGGTAAGTCCCTTTAATGCAAATATTTGTATCCCCAACTTTCCAAGGGATGCTTGTCTAAGCTTAAGAAAAGTCATAATTTTAACAGTGATATTTTCTGTAGCATTAAGGATTTCAAAAGAGCAGCACTTGACTCCCTGTATAGAATCCTGGAAGGATTAGATTTTTAGAAAATGGATCAACAAAACTGAAATAACCCTACCACACTGTTCAAGTCAAATGGAAATAAAATTCTAAAACATTTATTGCTTTCTTATTAAAATTGAGAAATAGTTTAAATAGGTATTTTAACCTCAAATTCATTAAGGTGATATTGAATCTATGATTGAAAATTAAGTCTTCATTCTTTATTAACCAAGTTTAATTTTAATATTGATTCATTCACTCACACCTTCATGTGAAAACAATTTGTTGAGCACTGCAGCAGAGATGGCTTATAGTCTCTTTCAATATCCATGTTCTCCCTCTTTTAGAAGCCCTGATTTTTAGCTGGACATATGGATGCCTGGAATAAAGTCATGATCTCAAGTCTCCTTTTCAGCTAGTCAGAGAAATTATGTGACAGCTTATGAGAAATATCCTTAAAAGGCAACGGGTATATGGTCTTTACCAGTTTCCCAGCCCACTGCCCCCCCGCCCCACACACACACTGCTGTTAATGCAGTTCTAGGGGCTGGGATATAGCACAGTTGGTAGAGTGCTTGCCTTGCATGCACAGGCCCTGGGTTCAATCCCCAGCACCAAAAATTTCTAATGAAAAGAACTACTTGCACACATAAATGAGACCCACAAAACCAGAGATGGCTGCACAGAAAACTAGAAGCAACAAATATGCCTGAGGACTGTGGACCAAAGTCACCATACCTACCCAGACTGCCCACACCTAGGCTTAAAGCAAGAGGAAAAAACAAAGTCTTGGCAGGGCACAAATGTGCACACCTGTAATCCCAGCTATTTAAGACAAGAGGATCACAAATTTGAGGTCAGCCTCAGCAATTTAGCAACACCCTGTTTCAAATTAAGAAATAAAAAGGGCTGGGGATATAAATCAGAGGTAGAACACTCCTGGATTAGAGCCCCAGAACAACAAATAAATAAATCCTATCTTTGTAAATCACTGTTCTTTGGGGGGGGGGGGGCGTTATATTAATTGCAGCAAAAGCTAATCCTAATGTTTTAGTCAGATTTAAGTTGCTGTGACAAATACCTGAGTGGGGGTAGGGAGGTGGGGGGGAAACAGAGAATTAAAGAGTTATTTTACCTCCCATTTTCAGAGGTTTCCGTTCGTGATCAGCTGCTCGCAAAGTGGAACATTATGGCTAAAGGGAGTCATGAAGGAAAGCTGCTCAGCTCATGACAGCCAGGAAGCAGAGAGACAGCTAGGAAGAGCCAGGACCCAAGAAATACCCTTCTAGGACATACCCCCAGTGACCAGCTTCCTCCAAGTAGGATTCTCCTCCAAAGCCTTCCCTGTCTCCTAGTAGTCCATTTAGCTATCAAAGGATTCATCCACTGATGAGGTCAGAACCCTCATGATCTAATCACCCCATCTTTGAATACTGACACTTGAGGACAAAGCCTTCAGTATATGAGTGTTTGGGGAACATTCCAGATCCAAATCATAAAACCTAATGATACAAGCAAAAATCATGAGATACTAAGTAGTACTAAAATTAATGCAAATGAATAAGGCAGTTGCTGCACATCTAACTTAAAATATAACAATGAACATTAATGTATACAGACCACCAGAATAGATTATGACATAGAGATTTTTTTCCTACTTATTACTTTTCAAACCAACATCCTTCCTCTGGTAACAATGACCACTTTCTTTGGGTGCAACTCTCCTTCCACATGAAAATATTGAATTTTAATCCCTATACATTCATTCCTGATCTAACTTTAGATATTTGGGGAGGGGGCAGAGGTGGAAAAATAATCAAGTCTGGCCAATTAAAGTAGGAGTCACTGTAATTAATTCAGGGATGAACTTAAACAAATTAAATTTAACCACTCAGAATCCCACTGTATCATTCAGGTATTGCTGCTATAAACAACCCACAATTCAGTGCTTCAGTAACAAACATCTATTGTGGCCCTAAAAGTCAGCTGGGTCTACCGAGCTTTAGGCTACAGATTGGGCTCTGGTCTGCCCCACATATACCCCATCCTCCTTGGACCAGCATACCTTGATGAAGTTTTTCTTGAGATGTGACAGGGACACAAGAATCCAAGCTTAACCATACAAGTACATTTGAGGTCTCTGCTCATTATTATGTCAATTATTATCCTTCCAGAATAAGGGAATATGATCTGTTCACTATAATGAACTGTAATATTACATTATAAACAGGGAATGAGGAAGTGGAAATGATAATGCAATTGATTTTCCAAAAACCTTGAGTTTCCAGTAGTTTTAAGGTCATGGTACTAGAAGGTTGTAAGCCTGGGTCTATATATGCCAATCTTCCTAGTTCAATGGAAGCAGTATGTCTCCCAAAAGGAAAGAATAAGATAACACATGAGAGAAGCAAAGAAATGAGTTATTAGTGAAAGGATACAGTGAAGATACAAAATTATTTTCTTTAAAAATGAACACTGCCATGAAAAAAATACCAAAAATAGTAGTAGCATCAGCAAAAGTTATGGAAATTCAGAAAAGTAAGAAGGTTGGAGAAATTTTTGTAGCATTCTTTCATTTGATTTGGACCTTTGATGAAGAGAATGATATTCACCATTACACAAAAGTGATTTTCAGACATGAAAATTGTATGACCTCTCAGCAGAGATTCTTGACTTATTTGCAAAATCTTACTTTGTGTCATGGTAACTGAAAAAGATACTCATTTTCCCAAAACCATTGTCACCAAAGGTCATACAACAGTTCCAGTGATCATATAAGCAAAAATCTACTATCTTCTTTCAGGAAAACCTTTCCTTCCTGGCAAAATCGAGAGATGCAACTTACCTTCCCCGCTTTTCTCATATTTTTTATCCCTGTCTCCTACCCTGGAAGAACACATGCTGCCTAATTGTAGGAGAGCAGCCTGGAAGGAAAGCCAGGATAGGTGCAGAGAGGGTAGTCTTGACAACAATGACAAATGCCAGCATTTTGTTCCCCTGATCTTGTTCTGTGAAACAGATAAACCCACACTTGATTCAGATACTGCTAACTGGTTTTTCTGTTAACTTGCACCTGAAAGGATTACTAGCTAAAATAAACCAAAAGGTAAGGTAATGTTTATATTAGGTCAAGAACTAATTATACAAATAATCTGTGTATACCACCTTACTTTTTATGATACATTTTTTGCACACTGCACTGAGTAATTAGATTAGAAAGGATTGTGGCTAAAGATAAAATTTTTGATTATCCAAGTAAATAAATGAGGCTTTACTAAAAAAGACAGTGAACTTGAAAGCTATTTGTAACTGCCTAAATGCTAAATAGATTTAAATATTACTATTATGAGAAGGACACAAAGTCGTCATGATTTTTTAGAAGAGTATGTCATCTGCATTTGTTTCAGATTGGATTCCAAGGAATGGACTTAAAAACCAGATAAAGATCCATTTACATAAGGGATTCTAGCCAGGATGGAATAAGAGGTACCAGAAAAAAAAACTGGTCAAAATATATGAAACACCAATTTTTGATACCAAAGCACAGGCCATACAAACATGTGATTCTTAATAGAAAGGAAAGAAATGAGATAAAACCCTACAATTGCACTGATTTTACGCTTAGAGGTATTTTCAGACTACGGCCCATATAAGGATATCCAAGAAATACTGTGATGAGGACAAAAAAGTTAAGTTTGGAGAGTATGAGGTGACTGGAATTTGCAATAAACAGTGCTAGAAAGGAAGAACTATACATAGAAATTTTCAGAATTTATGCCTTTGACTGAAATACTAACCTATGCATGTGTGGGGTAAGGCTCCAAGAGGGTGGGCAAAAATTAACCACAAGGGAAAGGGCAATTACTGGGGAACTGTGAACTGAACAACTACTGAAACCCACAGGAGCATGAGTCATTTGAATTTTACTCAGCAAGAGTGGAGAATCTTTATTGAACATCTGTGGTATACAACAGAGGAGCCCAGGAAGCCACTCCTAGAGGATAGGACTAAAATATCCTTATAAGAACACAACAGTCTAGACCTTTACAAACTATATTTATAAACAGGCTCAAGGGGTGGAGATGTAGACCGAGCTTGCTTAGCATTTGCAAGGGCTGATTTAAATCCCAGTACCACTAAATAAGTAAAATAAAAAAAAATAAAAACAAGACTTACAGAATTGATCACTATTAGAATAATAACCTCCAAACAAAGCCCAACACTCTTCTAATGCTGCTGTAACAAATTAACACAAATTTAATGACTTAAAACAACACACACTTATTATTTCACAGTTCTGTAGGTAAGAAGTCTAGTATAAAGTGGTTAAGTTGAATGTTTAGAATTTCACAAGGCAGAAGTCAAGGTGTTGGTAAAGTATTGGAATGAGCTTCCTAACCCTTTCACATTGTTGATTAAATCCAGTTCCTTGCAGTTTGAGATCTGAGGTAGAACTTTTCTTGTTGACTGTTGGGTAGAGGTCAGTCTTTGCCTAAGGTACAGGCAAGTCTTTCTCCTGGTGTAGATGCTAGTCTTTGCTCCTACAGCAATAAAGGTTCAATTCCCTCTAATGTTTCCTGCTGTTTTGACTTCCTATTCTACTGCTTCACTCTGACCTTGGTTAGAGAAAAAGCTCTTTAAGGATTCATGTGATTAGACTGGACTTTCGCCTTTTACTGTTATAAACATATTCATAGGGATTAGGGTATGCATATCTTTTGGGACACCAATGTCACATTTACAATGTAAGCATCCATCAAAGCATACCTGATAAGAAGCCAGAAAATATACCAATACCCAGGAGATAAAACAAACCTGTTCACAGAAATAGGGAACAGTGTTGAAGATGATGGAATTGGCATATAAGGATTCCAAAACAGCTATTTTAAATATATTTCATGGTTTAAAGAAAAACATGAAGATGCTGAAGAAAGAAATAAAAACTAACAGAACTAAATGGAATTTCTACTTTTGAAAAATATAATATTTGAAATGAAAATTTCACTGGATGGGTTATTAGCAGGTTAGATACTATAGAATTAAAGATCAGTCACTAAAGTACAGAGAAGAAACACTGAGAAATTAAACAAAGCCTGAGTAATCTCTGAGATGATCACAAACATACATATGTATAACTGCAATCCCAGAGTAAAATAAAAATGTTCCTAGATTTGATTAAAAACATACCCCATATCTGAGATGTTCAAAAAACCCCAAACCAGATAAATATAAGAAAACCAACCAAACTGCGTCATAATGAAATTAGCAATAACAATGATAAAAAAGAAAATCTAGTAGACAAAAAGATAAACAAAAGGACAAATACAAGGGAAAAAGTTAAGAAGTACTATTGACTTCTCATCAGAAACAGTACAAACCCAAAAAAGATAGAATGACATCATTAAAAGGTTAAAGGGGTGGAGCTATATTTCTAGAATTCTATAATTAGACAATGTAGCCTTTGAAAACAAAGGTGAAATCAAGGTCTTTTTAGATGAACAGAGCTGAAATTATTACTAGCAGAAATAATAATTTCTTTCAGCTTCTGTTTATCTGAAAGACCTTGATGATAAAGGAAGCCCTTCAGGTGAAAGAAAATGATAACAAATCAATCTGAATATACACAAAGGAATGAAGAAGACTGGAACTGGTAATACATGGGTAAATATAAGAGATTTTCATTCTCTTTTTAAATGTATTTAAAAGATAGTCAAATAAGAAAAATATAACAATATATTTGTATCCTATGATATGTAAAGTGAAACATGATAAAAAGTGAGAATAGAGAAAATAAAAATGCCATTGCTTCTTATATTTTACATGAAGTATTGTATTATTTCAGGTAGGCTATGATAATTTTTTAAAAAATGGATTAAACCCTATAATAATCCAAAAATAAATGGATACATTTATAAATACATTTATATATACCTATGTATACATATGTATATCCACATATATATGAAAAAGTTAAAAAAGGAGAGAAAATACTAAGAAGAAAAAAAATCTCAGCTAATATAAAGAAGGCAAAGAGAGGAAAGGAGTCATGTGCAGTGGCACACTCTTGTAAACTCAGAGATTTGGGAAGCCAAGGCAGAAAGTTCATAAGTTTGAGGCCAGCCTCAGTAATGTAGACCCTGTCTCAAAATGTGGTCACTTTATCAGTAATAAAGTGACCCTTGATAAAAATTCCAAGTACTGCCTAAAAAACAAACAAACAAAAACAAAACAAAAGAGGGTAGTTTATGCCTGTAATCTCAGTTACTTGGGAGCCTGAGGAAGAAAGATTACTTGAGTCCTGGAGTTGGAGGACAGCCTTGACACCTGGAGTGACGACCAGTCTTTTAAAAAAAAAAAAAAAAATCAGAGCACTTGCCTAGCATGTGTGAGGCCCTGGGGTTGAATACCCAGCACTGAGAAAACAAACAAACAAACAAACAAAAAACAAGACGAAACTATGTTGTCTACGAAAATATATACATTAATATACATTAATGAAAGGACACCTGAGAGTAAAACTAAAAGAATAGGAAAATACATAAGTAAACACCAATTATAAGAAAGCAGGAGTGTCTATATTAATAACAGAGAAAGTAGATTTCAGGAGAAGAAATGTTACCAGAGATAATATATTTATCTTTTTTAGTGACAACAGATCAATTAGTTGGGAAGACATTAACGATGTGTAAAATGATATAACCACTTTAGAAAATAGTTTTGGGGGAGCCCTTGCCTAGCAAATGTGAAACCCTGAGTTCAATTTCCAGAATTGTAAAAAAGAAAGTAAAATTAAACAAATACTTACCTTATGACCTATCAATACTACTATTTACCCAAGAGAAAAACATTAAGTACACAAAACGATTTGTACATGAACTTTCATAGCAGTTCTAGTCCAAAAACTTAAAGCTCTTTCCCTCTCTGTCCCTTCCCCCCACCCCCACACACACACAGTTTAACTTCATGAAGTTCTAGAACAAAGTAAAAAATTTTTAGTGATATGAATTAGATTCGGCATTGAGGGAGCTTGACTAGGAAGGAGGAGAAAGAAATTTCTGGATTGTGAAAATGTCCTATATTTTGATTATGGTGGTGGTTACTTAAGTGTATTCTTTAGTCCAAGCTCATCAAACTGTGTTTTCAAAATGGGAAAATTTCATTTCTGTAAATCTATTATACCTAGAATTTTTTTCGAAAAAGACAGTTTTAAAGAGAGCAAGTGAACTGTAAAATGACAAAAGAGATGACTAAAAGAATCAAAAACAACTTCAAAAGAAATAAATTACTAAAACTTTTGGAAAATTTTTATTCGATCACTTTTTAAAAAATCACTTTTACTGACAAGATACATAAAATCCAGCATGAAAGATTCACAGTCACGTTGACCTACAATGAGAAATTCAAATAAAAAATCATAGACGTTTCTATTTCAGTTAGTGCCTTTCGAACTTTAATGAGCACAGGAATAACCTGGGAATCTTGTTACACTGAACAGTCTGATTGAGGAAATTTGGGGTAGGACCTAATATCCTGCATTTGTAACAGGATATCTGGTGATGGCCATGTTGTTTCACACTCTTGATCACTTTCTCTGGTAGTTGAGACTTTTATCAAGTGTCGGCTTGGTCCAGATGTTTCTAAAGTGTATGGAATTCACTACCTCTATCAGTTCAAGCATACTTACACGTAAATGTCAACCCAGCTCCCTTTCCTTTTGTGAATACAAACCGAGCAGGTGCTTGTGATGCTGTTGAGGGCAGTGGTCTTGAGTTTGAGTTCATATCCCAGCTCAGGATGTAACCCTGACGACTTAGGTTAGTCACTGTAGGCTGCAAAATGAGAGAACAGTTCCTGTTTTTTCCTTCCTAGGCTGTTGTGAACACACAATAAAAAACGTACGCCCAAGTATTACATGAACTGTAACCTTTAAAAAAAAAAGAAAGAAAAAAAAATTTAACAGTCCAGCAGAGTTTGAGAAAGGGGCGGCACCTAAACAAGGAAGTTGGGACTTCGGGATTACCCTGGGGTTTGTAAGGAATGTACCATATTGTGGGAAAGGGGCGCCCCATCAAAAATAATATTTAACAAAGCATCTTCTGTACTTAAACTACGCTTTACTCAAGACACATAAAATACGAACTTTTCCCTCATTATGTAAGTCAACGGGCATCTAATTGGAAGCTCAGGGTAGTATTTCGCTTCAGTCTCCTGATTTCCAATCGAGTCCCACTACCCACGCATCTCGGTCCCTTTCTCCCACTCACCCGTCACTTTCCTACCCCCGCTCGCTGCAGCTCGCGCCCCAGGGCAGTAGTTTCCACTACACTGATGGGGGAGGTAGTAACGGGTTCATCTATCTACGCACTTCCAGGAGGGGGGTGTGAGGAGCCACGTCCCACTGAACGGTGAGGAACCCCGGCCAGGAGACGCAGAATCACTATAAAACTCAAGGCACGGGTGCGCCGTCGCTGTAGCAGGGTTGCGGCGGCCCGACGGCCTCGTGCAAGCGCACGGCTTTACCCACGCCGCGCCTTTCTTCCCCGCAGCTTGCCCCGCATGGCGCTGGCGGGTGAGGGCGGGGCCCGGCGTGCGGCGGCGGCTTTTGCTGGGGCCGCCTCCGCTGCGGCCGGAAACAATAGTGGAGGAGCCCGAGCCGCGCGGAACGGCAGCGGCGGCCCACGGAGCCGGACGGTAAAGACCCCGCAGCCCTGCCCCCGCCTCTCCTGCGCCCCGGTCCCGGTCGTTCCGCTCCCTCGAACCCCACATCCCGTAGCCCTTAGTGCTGCTGCGCGCCCAGTGCCTCGGAGGACCGAAAGACGGACGCGGATCCGCGGCTGTCTGAGGGACGGGCATGAGCCCCCAGTGCTGGAGGCCGGATGCGGACCCGGCTCCGGAGACGCTGGGACTGACAGACCCGCGGCCGTGGCCCTCGAAGTCTTCGGGAGGAAGCCAGGGGCGAGTGGACGGGCGCTCCCGGCAGCCGGGCTCCGATACCCCTCGCCGGCCCTGGCCCAGGCTCCGGCCCCCCTGCCGTGCCTCACCGTTCGCCGTCGGGCTTTGGGTGCGGGCGCCCGGGACGGGGCTGGACGCCTTCCCCGGGTATTCACCTTCCCACGTGCATTTCCCTGCCGCAGACCTTCGATGGGAGCCTCGCTACGCCAAGTTAGCAAAACACATCTAAGGTTCCCACAGTGAAGTTGGCAAAGCAGTGTCTGGAGCAGGGTCCTTTTTCTGCCTTTAATAGCGTTAAGTTGGTTGACAGAACCCGGCGGCTGAAAGGCCTCGCTAAGCTCCTTGTGCCTGATTAGGGACGAAGGGAGAGGACTAGAATACCGGCAGACCTCTTGCCCTCGGATCCCCTTAACCCAGTGAAATACGGGGGAGGAGGGATTGGACGTAGTGTCACCTATGGCCAGGCTTTTGCTTAGCTTTGTGTTTTTCCATAATAAAAGTATGATATTGAACTACAAGTATGGAGATGCTTGTTTATTGGGGCTGTGGGGAAGATCACCTTTCTTGTTTCCTAGAAGTTCTCAGATATTGCATGCCATAATGGCAAGTTCTCAAAATTGTGTAACTTTCCTGTTTCTTAATAGGGGCAGTATGAACGAAGAGGAGCAGTTTGTAAACATTGATTTGGATGATGATAATATTTGCAGTGTTTGTAAACTGGGAACAGACAAAGAAACACTCTCCTTCTGCCACATTTGTTTTGAGCTAAATATTGAAGGTAAGGACATAGTATAGATTTAACTTTATGGCATGAATTTTACACAACTACTTCATGTTGAACTGGTTGTAAGGTAAAATTAATATTTCTTGAATGATTAGAAATTATGCTAAGTATGAAGCGTGGAGATTGTAAGGGAAATGCAGCAGGATGATGAATGTTAAGAGAGATCTTTGTTTTTAAACACCCACATACTAATCCCATTTTTGCTAATTAAAAACAAGGTATGGATGTTGCCCTCTAAACATGTTTTCTGGTTGAGATCTTATTAGGTTTTCAGATTTTAATAGACGTGTGTGTGCATTAAGAACTAGCATGCCATTTAATTGATGAGCAAATGTAATTAGGACCTAGCGTGCTAGTATCTGAATGAAGTGAGCCTGAACTCTTTTCCCCTAGTGTTTCTATCATCTGGAAAAATGTTTCTAAATTTTGTTTGTTGCCATCTGTGCTCATGCACCCTGTTTCTGAAATTTTTGATAAATTCTTCTCAGTGATTACACAGTTATTTTTAAAAACTAAAAAGGTTTATGAAATTTCTTAATATTACTAAAATACCTGAGAAAAAAGTTCCTCAGAGATTTAAAAATTTTTTTACTGAAGGTAATTGGGTGGATCCACAATTAATGGGTCTACGGATATCAATAGTTTGCTTCCAGGAAACATGTGGGATGTTTTCTTAATCTTGACATTGTCATATTAAAATTTTCAGACCTTTTAGTATTTTTGTGTTGCACTAAAAAAAAAGAAATCTTAATGTTTCTGCAGAAAAAATATTTTGCCTATAATTAGAATTTTGAGTTATAAACTATCAGTGGAAAGAGTTTTGTTAGACCTTTAGATTGTGAACTATTTCTAAACAGCTGTTCCTTTTTCCTGGACTGTATATTTGAAATTTTTCATGATCTTTATTTCTTCTGTTTATTAAGAGATATGAAATGTTCTTATACTAAACACACACACACATACACACTGTGATTATGTACCTTGAAATTCCTGTTAGGACTTGTTATTCAGAATGGTTTTAGTCACCAGATAGTATGTGATGAGCATCATGGATTTCCTGTGAATTATATAGACTACCTATAACTTTGGCTTTAATGATGGTAGTAATTATAACTAATTTCAAAAGGAAAGGATGATGTAAAAGTAGTCTTCTGTACCATTTAAATTACCATTTTCTTAATCACACTATAGTAAAAAATATATAATAAATGTTCTTTGGAAATAGAGTTGACCCTGGATATACCAGTATGTTGTAGAATTTCACATTTAGATAGGCAGAGACATTAGAAATTATCCAACCCAAACTCTGTATTTTACATCTAAGGAAACTGAGGGCCAGATAGTTGGAACTGCTCAGGATTGCTGTAGTGGTGATGGTAAACTGTTGTTTCATGCCAGCCATTTACTGTGAAAACTTCTGCACCAGGCATTGTACTAAGCACCTTACATGGATTATCTTATTTAACTCAGAATAGCTCTGGAATGACTACTGTGATTATTCATTTTAAATATGATGAAACTGAACCTTAGAGACCTAAGAAATGGACTTTGAAGTCACATAGCTAATAATTGACAGTCCTGCAATGACCATCTGGTTCTAGTGTATATGATCTTAATTCCATTAATCTACTGTCAATAGTTATTTTAATTGTAAGACTGATGTTAGAAACCTGTCCTCCAGAATTACAGTTGGTTATCCTTGCTGTTTGTTCTGCCAGCTTTTCCTAACCAGTGCTTCCTATGAATTCATCATTAGAGAGGTTCACATTATAATAGAACTTTTTTGCAAAACCTAAATTTTTTTAACTGATTTTTTGACCTTTTTAAATATCTTAACTGGTTCTCATTCATATAGATAATAGACAAACTTTCCTCAGGTGTCATCTTTGTAAACATTTCGGCTTTTGATATGTAAGCATAAGTCCTGTGTTTTTGAAGTAATAGTTGTATTTCAGTTTGAAAGATAAAAAGCATTCTCAATTTGAATTTAAACTACTTCATTTAATATTCTATGTGCATTTTAGATTTTGTGTATTAAAGTGTCAGTTTTTGTAAGAAAAAATAGGTTAAATATCTTCTCAAGTTATCTAGTGTTTGTTTCCAGCTCTATAATAGCATTATGAGATTATTATAGGAAAAAGGAGGGAAAGGAGCACACTACATTTCATAGACTTTCACTTTTCATTTTGCAGGTTTTTAAAAATTAGTGAAAAAAGAATGTTATAGCAATCATGTACCAGGTGATTATTGGTTATAGTCTTCATTAGGACCCCTTCATTGGGGGCTGGAAAAGTGGCTCAGTGGTAGAGTTTGTCTAGCGTGGTCAAAGCCCCAGCACCACAAAATAAAACAAAAAAAATGTACAGTGGAAACCTTTTTGAAGTGTTCTTTCCACTACCAAATTCTCAGCCCAATGCCAGTCAATAGCCTAAAATGTAAGAGTGACTTTTAAAACCTGACATTAACTCTACTAGTTGGTATAATTTTCTTTGTAGTATGGTAATATTGTAGTCACCTGTTTTCTTGGCTTAGAACTGCTAAATTTATGCTAAACCATTCTGCTTTTCGTTTTCCACGATGAGGTTTAGTAAAAATAAATTCTCTTGAGGAATAGCAACAGTTAAGATAATTTTTGAGTCTACATATTTGTAATAAATAAAAATATACTTTTTCGATTTATATCAAATTAGACTATTCTCCTAGTAATCAACTGGCTTCTTGTTTAAAAGCTGTGTGTTTGCATATGTTTATGAAGCAAAAACAAAAGAAGAAAAGAAAAACAACAAAAGACAGTCTAATCTTGTTACAGAGATTCTGTATTCTGGGCATGACTCTAAGTTGTCTTTGTTTCTGTGACTTCACAGTAGTTAAAAGAAATATAACTTACATACTTCCAGCCATAGATGATATGCTTCACAGAACTAAAAAATGGATTTTAAATGTTTTTAAATGTTCTCAAGGTTGATTTTTTTTTTTTAGCCAATAATTCATTCTTAGCATAATTTGTCAACTTTTAAGATGAGGAGACAGATGCATGAAGTTCTTAATCCCTGTGGCCTAATCTTGGCACTAAGAGGCTATAAGTTTCCTATTTCCTATGAGCTAACCTTAACTTGAGACACTATATTTTTTTATACATGTTAATGACCATATACACATCTAGATCACTGTGGTAAAATCTCTGAAGCTATTCACTTCCATTCCCTGAGCTGAGGCAGAGAGCAAGACAGCCCAGAATAGTCAGCAGCCAGTAATAAAACTCAACTGTAATATAACAATCAGAAGTGTTCTATTTTCATTTTGTGCCACAAAATTGTGCAACTAGTTCTTAGATCATTTTTACCTTCTCTGATAATTAACTTGCTTTCTTTTCTTTGGAGAAAATCCCTTTTATAAGATTGGACTGATTGCTATTACACCAAGTAAACAAAGTTTTCAGTGTAAGTTGACTTTGCTAGTTGATGAGTAAGCATATGCCTGGCCACTCTCTGTGTAGACAATCTTGAACTTTTATTTTAGTTTAGTTTATAATTTTATGAATTTATTCCTTAAAATTTTGGTCTAGTATTTTTTGGACTTCTTTTTTATTCTAAGTGTTCTTTCCAGGAAGCAGAAGCAAATTCAACTCCTTAGGAATCTTTTCAGCAATAAAAGTCTAGGTGTTTTCTCTTGGTTAAGGCACAGGTAAACACATTGTTTACTTTTTTTTTTTTTTTTTAATTTTTATCATTTTGGCAGTGCTGTGGATTGAACTAAGGAGCACTTTACCACTAAGCTATGTCCTTAGCCCTTTTATTTTTTACTTTGATATAAGTTCTAAGTTGTCAAGGCTGACCTGGAACTTGTGATCTTTCTGCCTCAGCCTCCTGAATCTCTGGGATTACTGGTATGCACCAGTACACCTCACAACTTTTATTATTTTTCTTCCTTACTTCTCTGTTTTTGACTGTACACTAGTCATGGTCAGTGGTCAGGGATCAGTTTGAATCTTAGTGTTAAGTTTGACTTAGTATGGAAGTCAGAACTAGTTATTTACTGATTAAGATCTATGAGTCTTCCTCTGTGTTCTGTTTCTGACATACCATCTTTGCATCAAAGTAAAAGGGTCCACCCCAAACAGCAAATTCAGTCTTTCTCTTGTTTCTTATCATATAATGGCAACATTATGTATTAACTAAAAGCAGCATTTTTAATATGAAACCTAACATAACTTCTGAACTTTATCTTAGTTTTCTTTGATATACTTGGAATTAAATACTCAAAAGATTATTATTTTCCCCCTTTACTGCCTATGATTGTCACTTTAAATACATATGAGTACATTTTAAATGGTTCTAATAGTAAAACCTGATTACACAGAAGGGATAGAAGTGGAAAATGGACTTAATTGGTGATAAGTTTAAATTAATAAATTATTAAATTAGAATAAAACAAGTTTAAATCATACACAAATTTTGGTTTTGAAGATATACCTATTAGGAATTAGGTCTGACTGTATGTAACAGGAAATCCAAATATAATGGTAAAATAAATTGATATTTTTATTTCTCATATAAAAAGAAGTTGAGTTAGGCAGTCTAGAGTTGATTTAGCAGCTTCATGATCAGAAAGACCCAAGCTGCTATTTTTCTATTCTTCCTTCCTTTAACACCTGGTTTCAATCTTTAAGGTCACCTCATAAGGCAGTGTGGCTATGGACCTCCAGCCATTGCTTCCTTATTCCCAGACAGAAAAGAAAGGACATGTCAGCATTCATTCCGGCACCTAAGAGAAGCTTTTCCTTAAAGTCCCTTGTGATTTCCTGTTCATTTCACTGCTCTTAATATTCAAGAGAAGCTGCTCCAAATAAAATCAGTGTTTTACTAAGAAGGGAACAATGGATATTGAGTAGGGAACTCACAAAATGGGCAACAAAGAGACCTTTTGAGTAATTAAAAGTTACACTACATTGGAGGCAAACTATTTGAATTATGATTAAGACCAGCAATAAATACTGTAATGAATCTTTTATTTTTGAAGTTTTAACTGCAGAGGTCTTAGCAAAATAAGGGATTATATTCTGAGAATGAGCATGCATCCAGACCTTATGTGAACTTGTTGCCAGAAAATTGTAAGAATTTTTAAATATTTAACCCATCTCAGTACATAAAATATAATGATTAATGCTATTGCCCATTAAGAGACCCCCCTTTTTTTATTGTCAAAAACTTTTGTAATTAAGCATAATTAAGTTAACATATTTTATAAAATTAGAAAATTTCTTCCCTAGTTTCTCCTAGCCTCTATTGATGATAGTTAACACAGTAATTCCACCTTCCTAGGTACCTTTACAGGGAAGATTGCTTTTCTACAGCTAGATATTCCTGCCACTATTCTGTTGCCACTCTGGTGTTTAAGCACATGGGCCAGGTCTTGTTTTTTGACCTTGTCATTTACTAGTTGGATTCCACAGGATTCCTAAGCTAATACTGTCATACTGGTTCCCAAAAGTTATCGGTAAGGCAGCTTTATATTTTGGCTTCTATTATCATTATCTTTATTATTACTATTATTAACATTAATCATATAGGTTCACTGTGATATTTTCATACATATCACACAGTATTTTTACTTCTTAATCTTGAAATTATTGTGCCTGAATCTAATTCATAAGGCTCAATTCTGGTTGTTGCCATTTGATCCAATAATACCTGGCAGTCTAAACAGTGGAATTCAGATATTTTTGTTTCTCTTGATACTCAGAATAAAACTCAGAGTACAGGCTCTCAGTTCTGTACTTTGAGGTCCAAAAATTCTAGATAGTTGCATACTCCAGAGCCAGACCTCTCTCTTCGGATTGCCAGTTAACTGTGTGACTTTGAGCAAGTTACTTAAATGTATTATTCAGTCAGGTTGGCTAGAGGTATATGCCCATCTAATTTTTCAACAGGAAATGATAACGTACGGTAAAAATGCCTGTAGAGATAAACAGAAAGGTTGAAAACACTTACTCTATAAACTGATTTTTAAGTATAATTGATCATTTATCATAGCTCACATATAGAGCTCCCCCATCAAGGCTAAGAAGTAAGAAAGAATATTATCCTCATTTATATGTGGTAAAATGAAGGCACTAAGACAAGTTGTAGACCACTCCCTCTATGAGGGTGGCATCCACCCATTGGTTTTCTCAATGCCTCTGATTAGTCCTGGTTTCCTTAAAAGATTAAAAAAAAAAACAAAAAACGTAATATTGGCAAGTTCTGTCCTAGGTCTTCCAGACTCACTCTCCCTGGTCTTTTGTGGCCTTGTATATATGGATATCTAGTAGATCACCTCCTACTTCCATCTCCCCCTCAAGCTATAATTAATATATGCAGTTAACTGTAGACATCTTCACTGGTGTAGTCCATGAATACCTCAATGTACATGTCTAAATTTAAATTATTATTCTACCCACTCCATGTTGTCATTTTGGAACGATTAAAATAAGTGAATCCCTACTTCCCAGAGCCTTGAAGCCCAAAATATTGAGGTTAAAAATGACATATGGAGAAGGTAGTTACCTAACATATATATACAAGGGGTAACTCCACAGAATGAAATCTGCCATCTTGATTCTTGCCTCCCTATCATTCACTACTCCTTTCTCCCAACACTATTATCTACCCCCAATATTCTTTTCTTCATAACACCCTTTTCTTCATGGTACAATAATATAGTATAATAATAAATAGTATTATAATAAATTACAATTTATTGTTATACTAATTTTCTTACACGTTCATTTAATGCACTCTCCCCTCTGGTGTTTGCAGTTTCAAAGTAAGTAAGGATATGGATTAGAGTCTACTTTATGTACCTTATATGATCAGCCATGGTGCTAGGACTGTCAGAGAGTAATGAGTGACTATTTGATAAAGTAATTGATCTAAAGGAGACTTTAGAGAATTACCATTCTTTATGGTTCTTCCTTTAAACTTGGCCATGATGAAACTCTTTGTTCATTCCCCAAATTCCATGTGATTTTTCTAGAATCTGTTAAGTTTTGTGAACCTTACTAGTGGAAGAGCTTTTTCTCATAATGTAAGAAAAGTATAATAGCAGCTGGTAATGATACTGACTTCTATTACTGATACCTGGTTACCTTACTTAATCGGGAGAATAAAAAACAGTATTTTGCCCCAGGCATAGAGCAAATAATTTTGGCAGGGGTGTCTTTAGAGTGAGTTTTCTTAGATTCATTTGACACACTGTAACTATTTCTGGACACCACAATAGAGTAATATATTCCCATAATGATGACTGAGGTATTTAATGATCCTGAGCTTTTAAAGTCTGTAATAATAATGTTTTTTAAATAATTGATTTAAAGTTGAAACAAGTCACAGAATATACAACCCAGAATAGGTGTTAATAAGAATATCATAATTATAAATATTTATTCAAATGTGAAAAATGACATTCTGGTTCAAAATCATAGTTTATTCATTCCCGTATTCTGGCAAAAAATGAAAAAAATGTTTTATGAGATATGTGAAAACAGATTATATCTAGATTGAAAGGCTTTAATACTTGAGACAGAATTATTCCCAGAAAAGGATACAGTTTTCATGATTGAAGTAATTTATGATAACTGTTCCTGGAGAATTGACAAAGAAAAATTAGCTGCTCAGGAATAAAGGGTAATTTCTCAATGACATGTAAATGACAATGGCCCATGGAGAAAGAAGGCAAAGGTTTATCTCTAAAGGAAGTGAAGTGTATCACCCTCTAGTTGGGAGAAGCTACTCCTAATCTGTTGCTCAATAAATACTGAAGGAATTTATACTTTAGATAAATGCCTTATCCAAATCATAGTGCAGTAATGTTGGCTATGTATTATATACTTCATATTCATTATTTCATTTCATGTTTAATACAGTTATATGAGACAGGTGCTATGTTATCCCAATTTGATGAATAAGGAGTGTGAGCAGAACTAGTTCAAAATTACAGTGTAGTCATTCAAACTCAGGGTCTCTTGATTACAGAAAGTCCAGGGACTTAAATTATTTTAGCTCCCAAAGAAAATTTCATGGGCTCTCAAGAATTTCAGAAGTAAAGTGTAGGCAGAATTGAAAATGAATTACACAAATGTGAGTAATGAAGTGCGAACAAAATTTGGGTCCTAAAAAGTGCATAATTTTTAAATAATTTCTACCAGTGCATTTATTTAATTAATGCACATTCTATGGGATATCCAAAAATACTCATTTCTAATGACCCAAGAGAATGGTGTTTTAGGGTCCCCATATAGATTATAATCTAAGTAAACAATTATCTGCCAGAATTGTGTTACCTAGCATATTCCTCAAAAGGATGATTAGAGTGACAAAAATGCTCATGAAAAGAAAAGAAAAAAATCAAGGGAAAAATCTTTCCTTTTCTCCCCTTAAACCATAATACTTGAAAGAGCATTGTTCAGTATCTTCTTTCTGTCCTCCCAACTTAGTCTTCGGCCTCCTATAATTTGTCAGCCTCTTGCTTTCACTGGTAATCTCCTAGCTATCAACACATAAATAGTTTTCATGTTCTTGGAGTTTTCAAAGTCTGACATTGAACATTTCACTCGTTCTTGAAATACAGGACTCCATGAGTTCCATTGTAAAGTAGCTCTGGCCTCTTATTTCTCTCCACTTTTCTGTTGTTTTCCCTCATTCATTTCCTAGGTCCTTCTTTGAATTCTGTCCTTGTCTTCTCATACAGTAGTCATATTTTTCTTTTACTGCCATGGCTTCAAGTATACTTCTACAAGCATGGTGAAGCTAGCTGAAATGCCACAGAGTTGTTTTGCTAGACAAGTAGTTCATCTAAGCACCAGACCTTTATGTGCAACCTCCTGATAGACCTCTCCAAGTAGATATTTTATAGGTGTCTTGAATTTTAAGTTTCTCAAACTGAATGTATCTCCTTACCTCTATACCTGCTTGCATTTTATGTTTCCTTTATTATCAGTTCACAGGGAGCTCCATGCTGCATCTCCCAGAGATTTTGATTCATTTGAAATGTAGAGTTGACTTTAGGAATTTGCATTTTAACAGGAATCACAGCAGACACTTACACAGGTGATGTATGGACCAGGTTTTTCAAGACTTAACATGTAGATTTGTATAATAGTGATGAGTTAGGTAGGGCTGAAATCTATTCTAAGCTCTGCTTTTTAAACTGTGTACATTGGCAGAGAATGGTTTTCTCGTTTGCAAAAGCAAATTTTGATGTGGAATAGCAGCAGCCCTGTCTCCCTCACTCTTTCCCTCCTGCTTACCCTTTCCCATGTAATCTGTCTCTGACTCTTGATTTTCTTCAGTCTACTCCCTAAGTATTATTTCTTCTGCTATACCTCAATATAGGGCATTATTCCTTCTTACCTGGATTATCTAAACAACCACTTGTGCTTTCACTGACTTTATCTTCTCCCCCTTACCCTACCTAACATGTTTAGGTTCTCTCACTATAATCAGAAAGGTCTTTAAAATATAATTCCGATCATGCCATTCATTTTCTTTACCATTTTCTTCAGTTTAAGCTGTTAACTCCCTAAAGAGGCCCGCCTTCATCTTTGTTATCCCCCACAATGATACTCTATAAACCATTCATGCCCTGGTCTTTTCTTTCTTTCTGTCTGTCTTCTCTACCTTTGGTTATCTAGTTCCCTCTCTCCTAAACATACTTCTGCTTCATCCTCATATGTAACTGCTTGGTTTTGGAGTATGTTATTGAATAAGAAAGAATCATAAATAAGACCATTACTTAGGTCACAGGGCTGCTATAAAGATGAGAAAAGATGATTATAGGTACCCTATATATAGGTGTATATATAGTATGTAAGGCAAATGTTAGTATTTAAATCAAAGTATAGAAGAGTTTTGGTCTTGTCTAAAAAGATGAAATACTACTGAAGGTATTGCTATTATTTGGTTTATATATTCAACAACTACTCCATCAGCAAAGTTTTGGACATTGAGGAGGTTTAAATTGATGTTGAGTTGGCCTTTTGTGCTGTGGTTTTCAGCAGGCTTTTGTGCTCTAGTTTCCTTCATTTCCCTCCTTTAGCAGGTACCCAGCAAGTGCTTACACCAGTTTTTTAATTGAACAATGATTTAACATTGTTTCCCCTTCTACTCCTGCAGTCTTTGAGTATCCAGCAAGAATTGCCAGATAAAGCCATACTGTGTTTGTGAGTTTACTTTGAAGGAGGGGGACTGCTTTCACCTGAGGGTTAACTATTTTTCTTTGGTAGATACATTGTTATGCTAAACAAATTCTCACACTCAAAAATAGATTTTAGGATATTTTAATTTTTTTTAGGATGTTTTAAGAATGCATGTCTTGTACTGACTCAGTATCTCAGTCTTTTTTGTTCACTTCATTCACTGGAGCACACAGTACAGTACCTAAAGCCTATTTTCTCTTGGTCTAAGGAACAGTCTGTTCTTTGCCAAACCAAAATGTATTTCTTTAGGGGCACTTTAGTAATGTTTTAAATTTTCACAGTTTAAAACGATGAAAGATTTTGTTTTCCCCAAATAAAGTTTCCTTATTTATATGGAAAACACAAAGTTTACCTATTACATGACAATCAAAATACAGGATGCACAAAGAATATAGAGGTTCATAATCACACTTATTTACTAATAATCTCAGTATTTTTGGTGTGTTCTACTTCTAAATTTTTTGCCAATAAAGCATGTGAAGAGGAGGTAGATTATGTTTAAAAAATAAAATTAATCATTTATACCATTAAATAATCAACTTTTTCGTTTAATACATTAAGAACATCATTTTTATGTCAGTAGGTAAAATTTTACATCAATTTTTTATAAGGTTGCATCTCATTCATAATTTTTTTAACAGTATTCCATTGATGATGTCTGTTTAGCTTTCTTCCAGTTTACCAGTACTAAAATATTCTTATACAGTATTTTTTGCTTGTCTGATTGAATTCTTACTGTTTTATGGCTTAAATTTTCAGACTAGGCTTATGGGTCATAGACATATTCCAGTTTACGGGCATCATTTGTTTTGGTGTCTTCTATTACTAGTAAATTAATAGCATGTAATCTGTCATTTAAAAAAACTATTCATTGCAAATCTACCAAATTATCCTTTGTCCACATATGAATATATCACAATGAATCTTGCATGCATATATATAAATACATAATTACTACGTGCTAATTGAAATAAGAATAATAATAATAATAATGATAGAAGGGAGAGAGCAGCATGTGGGAGGGGAGAAGGAGAGGGAAAGAATGTATTGGGGAATGATGGATCAAATTATGTGCATGTACAAATATGGCATAATGAATCCACTATTATGTATAATTGTAATTACCAATAAAAAATGAGGAAAAAAGATAAAAAGCTATTTGTTTTGTTATGGAAAATACTGCATCTCAGTGTTCTAGTCTCCTCATTTAAATCAAAGTTCTTTTTACTCTAGAATTGCTATGATACAATTATGATAAAAGAGTCACAGTATTTAAGAGCATTAATGCCAACTAAAAGTAGAATTCAGGTTCCTGGGTATGAATCAGTATGTTATTGCCCCAATAATAGTTTCATATCCTTGTCTCTATATGTAGGTAGTGTTGTTAAAAGAAATGCTTATAAGAATGATTGAAATATAGATCAGCTAAAGTATATGTTATTAAAACATTTCATTTCTGTAGTTTACATTGGCCTGCACTGCAGTTTCTTATTTCTATTTTAGCTTTTTGCAATGATTCCTCAGTTATTGATTTTTCTTTCTTTAGCTTTAGTTTTCTTTCTCTGTGTGTGTGTGTGGGGGGTACTAGGGATTGAACTCAGGGATACTCAACCACTGAACCACATCCCCAGCCTGTTTTGTATTTTATTTAGAGATAGGGTCTCACTGAGTTGCTTATTAGCACCTTGTTTTTGCTGAGGCTGGCTTTGCAATCCTCTTGTCTTAGCCTCCTGAGCACCTGGGATTACAGGTATGCACCACCACGCCTGGCTAACTTTAGTTTTCTTATCTAGTGGTTGGTAAGTTGTAATGATTCTTTTCAAATTAGCCTTAATTTTACTATTTATTACCTAGAATAGTACTTTAATTACAAGTGCCTCAAATTCACTAGCTGATATGTCTCTTTATTAAATGCTATTATAAAATATTTACCTAAAGAATACTTAGCTAGAATTTCAGGATAAGTGATTCAAATATATGTGAAGAAATTGAATTAACAGTTTTGGGTCGACTTTTCATTTTTTTCTCTTATCTGTAGCAAACTCAGTTTCTTAGAATATTAACTTGGCATATAGCAGTTGAGGAGATAAAAGACAAAGAATTCATCCAGTTGTTTCTTGCTTTAGAATCCATAAATTTACATTGTCATGTTTGTTTAAATAACATTTCTTTTTAACTTTATTTATCATTAATAAATTATTGTTTTTCCTGTAAGTATCTCTGTATGTCACATGTAAGTGGATATTTACAACTAGTAAATCAGTCCTATCATAGTTAATTCGAGTAACTTTTTAGGAGTCTTTTATGGCAACTTTGTGTTAAAATTATTTTTAGAATAAGTATCAGTGCATCGAATTAAAATTACTTAATGGAAAAGTGGAATATAGAGAGGGTTAGGTCAATTGAATTATTGGTTTATAAATTGTATGGTATAATTTAAATTATTATACTACTTAAAAATTATAGTCTAAATTTGATGTATTTTAATATTATAAAAAATATTTAGCCTTTTATATTCTGTGCTACTAAGTGCTTAGTATATTATTCTATCAGTAGGCTTCTAAAGAAATGGTGATGGTTTCCATCCATGTTCACTGTCCAGTAGCCTTTTGTTTATCAGTTAATGTAGACAAGCTGCTCTGTCCAGTTTAGTAGCCTAGCCAGGATGTGGTTATTTAAATTAAATTAAAATTGGAGTTCCTAAGTCACACTAGCTGTATTTCAAATGCTAAATAGCCACTTATTAGTGGCAGCTACTTGGTCATGTCTATCATCACAGAAAGCTCTATGGACACTGCTGGTTAAAAACAGGTAGCAAAATTAGGGAGTAGAATTGAGTATGGATTATTTTTTGTACCCTTTTAGTAATAAGAAATCAATAAAATGACCTAGTTCTGTGGCTCACTGGCATTGACCTTTACAATTCATTCATTGGATTAAACTGATTTAATTAACCAATTAATCCTTCTCTTGCTACACACAGAAACTTGAACATAGTATAGACATCCCTAAGCTGAAATCTTCCAAAGACCACCTGTTGGCATATCTTCTTTAAGGCAATAATTGTCAAATATGGAAAAGCAAGTTGCTGAACCCATCTGTGTGCTGGCTTAGTGTGCTTGCCAATAAGTCCATCTGCTACCAGTGCAGAAAAAAGCAATACCTTTTACTTTCAAACAGTATGTTGGATACTTAAACATGGCAGACTCTATTTAGTCATTTAAGTGGCTCTTGAGTTAGTAGAGGTCTGAAGGGAAAAGAATGGGGTACTCCTTTACCGTAGTACTAAGTAGAACAACTGATAAGATTTTCCAAGAAGCATAAACCTATCTTATTGTGGATTTAGGAAGTAGGCATTCCAATCTTGCCTTCCCACCTTTGGTCTGCCATATTGTCTATCCTTGATGGGATAGACAATTTGAACATCATCCCACTAACAGTAGATGAGATGATAATAGCTCTTCTTGAATCATGGCTTGACTACTCCTTGCTCATCAGATGCATAGTAGTTTAGTCAAACTGAGTAACAAAGCATCACTCAGACAAGCAGTGTTTACACTGCAGCAATCCAGAGAGATGTCAGTATATAATCCTAGTATATAGGTCAGGTGGCCTGGCATGGCTCATGAGCCCATGAGATCATGCTTACATGCCATTCATTAAAGGAGTGATAAGAACTGTTTTGAGGTTTTTGTTTTGTTTTGTTTTTTAAATTTTTTTTTTAGTTGTCAATAGACACAATATCTTTTCTTATTCATTTTCATGTGGTGCTGAAGATCCAACCCAGTGCCTCACATATACGTGGCAATTGTTCTACCATTGAGCTACATCCCCAGCCCAGCTGTTTTGAATTGAAGAACACATGCTCTATTTTCTTTTGGTAGCTGCTCCTCAGTTTAAGCCATTTGCCACCAGATCTTCTGATTTTGATTATAAAGTGAAAACGAGAAACTGAGAATTGCATATGAACCTAATGTTATTTTCTTTAAGATACTTGGAGGCCAAACAAAACTTGTCTGCAGTATGGACCCAGTCTACAGGATGTGGGTGTGCTACCTCTACTTAATAGGGCTTTTTCTGTATTCCTTTTATAAGAAATGGTTATCTGCTCAAAAAACTGAAGTAATCTTTCAGTCCTTTTAGTCTTTCCTAGTCTAACTGTTTGACCCTCCTCCCATTTTTATAAATAATACTTGTTTAGAGAAAGCACAGTAATATTTCATAATATGGGCAACCTTTCCTAGCAATCAAGATAAGATTATCACAAAAAGAAAAACACCTCACTTCTTGGGAGATTATTTAAGCCGGGTAAAATGTGAATTTCCTTATAAAAGATTTTGAAGCAATTAATTCTAATGAATTGTACAAATGTTTGTAAAATTTGATGGCAGTATATTTAAAACTTTTTCACAGCATGTTAACATCCTGGAACTTAAAGCACAAGTTAATTTTCTTGCCATGTTTAAACATCAAGGAAGAACATACAAACCCACTATTTGGAAAACCCATACTGCCAATTCTCTAATCTGTTCAAAGTTTGAGGTTAAAGTTGAAGTGCTTGCTCTCTCTGCTGTGAAACATGTGTCTTACAACTTTCCATCCAGCTACTGGTTATATTTGTTCTACCTATGGAGCACCAAGATATATGAAACTATTCCTTTGATTGGAAAATAGAATATGTAATCAAATTCAGAATAAAGTCTGGTTGATGACAACTAAATATGCATATGGCAGTCAGATGGTGTGATTCCAGAACGTGAAGTATAAAGCTATGCAGCATCAGTGTAGAGACAGTGCTGAGAGAGTGCCATTTGACAGGACCAGCTGGTGAACCATCAGGAAAACATTGCTTTTGCTTACTTTATTACCACCATATCATAAATAATATCTTTAAGATATTAGGGATAAAAGCTAGAGGATAATGGGATATCTGATAGAAGTTTTTAAGTGTTTTTGTATTTATGACTTTTTTGTGCTATTTGGAGTATCATCTTTATTAGGAAAAATTAGCATTATTGCAATAGGCAGATTAATTATAAGCATAGAAACACTCTTATTTTAAACGGTGACAATGTAATTACAGATAAATGTCTGCATTTGAATAACCTTTGCTTTTCTCTGGGTTTAACCAAGTTTGCATAAAACAATTTACCTTAGAGAGTTAAAGAATAAAAGTGTGGGGATAGCATGCCAGATGGGTTAGTGGGAGGGTTTTCAGAGTATATAAGTGGTTTATATAAAAAAATCTGGGATAAAAATGGGAAAAAATAAAACTTTTTAATAGGAACAGCTTAACTTTGTAAAATACCACTTTTTATACAAAAATTTCTAAATATCTTCTGTCCAGAAGAAACTAGTACTTTACACCTTTTTTTTTTTGGGTGCTGGGGATCGAACCCAGGGCCTTGTGCTTACAAGGCAAGCACTCTACCGTCTGAGCTACCTCCCCAGCCCCCTGAAACTAGTACTTTAAAAAAAAATAGCAGTTATGGTTGCCAAGTAAGGCATTGGTTCTCTATTAGCAGTGACCTCTTCACTGAAAAAGTGACATGGGTGTCTTTCAGTCATGTTTTAAGGACATTTTCATAATAATCAGTATGTGACATTGGCCTCCAAAATTTGTATTTGTAAAGAAATCTTTGAACTGGTTTGAAAATTCCTTATAACTCAGTTCTTCAAAAGTATCAATTGATTTAATTACATTTAAATTCATTCCCTTTCAAAAACTACTTAAAAAACAAATTCGTGCTGAGAGCTATTTACACTTGTAAATGCAATTAAAATAGAAAAGTAATTTGGGAAACTCACTGAGATTGCTCTTAATAGCAATGGTTGTTTCCCATATGAATTTGAAATGGTGAAGTAGAAAAACTTGCTTCAAGAATTTAAAAAGTGACATGTATATTACTGTTGTAAATTAAGCTACTCACATATTTTCTAGATTAAAAAGTAACTTGTTATATGAAGTAATGTATTTTTAAAAATTTTGTTCTGTTTTCTCTGCTGCATGGGATATTTTAAAGTATATTTATAAAATGAACACATCCGGGGCTGGGGATATAGTTCAGTTGGTAGCATGCTTGCCTCGTAGGCACAAGGCCCTGGGTTCAATCACCAGCACCACAAAAAAAAAAAAAAAAAAAATCCAACTTGAACTTTAAAATTACGTTGTTTGAAAATGTTAGTATAATTGACTTAGCTAAAGAAGTTAGAGGTGCAGATCTCAAAGAATGAATTACACTTTACATAAAACAGTTCTCTTTGTAAATTTCTATTTAAAAATATATAATTGAGTAGAAGTTTGTGATTTTCTTGACAAATTGATGCCACAGGAATGCCGTTTCTGAATTTAGTGGTACTTATCGTTTTCTTGGAGTAGTAGCCCATTAGACTAAACATAGGTGTACCTTCACTGAAAGATAGTCTTAATTATTCTCTGAGCAGCCTAGTAGAACTGCACATCCTGGTTCCCTTGCTAGTACTGGCAAAACTGCATTGTAGTAGACTGCAAATGATAATTGGTAATAAGGTTTGTTTAGGATTTTTTTAAATATAGTTTTAATTTTTTCTAATAGAATTACTTGAGTATTTTCTTGAGTATCTGCCATGTGTCAAACAGAATAGCACTGAGGATGAAGATGCATATGAGGAAAATAGATATGGTCCCCTTTTTTAAACAGAACTTTGCTTGTAGCAAGAGACAAAAGCTAATAAGGAGGCAGTTGTTAATATTAACTGTCCAAGATGTATTGATTAGAGACAGATTCTTAGAGAAGGTAAGAACTAGACAGATGATGATGATTACTCTGATTTGCAGTGAGAATGTAATGGAGGATTTAAGATGTTGCTAGATTTCATGGGAGAAAAATCTATTAGGGTGGACAGAAAAACATCTTTTAAAAATGTTTATATTGTTGCATTATAGTCATATAGTGGGGTTCATCTGGACATAATCATACATGCATAGAACATAATTTGCTCTATTTCAGTCCCCAGTACTTGCCTTCCTGCCCACACCGTTCTCCTTCCTTTAGATATGCATAAATGTGGAATTCAATGTAGTATGATCATAAAGGTACAGAGTATAATTTGGTCAATTTCATTCTACAATTGGTCATTTTTTTTTCTGTCCCGCCTTCCTCCTTCTGGATCCCCTTCCTCTACCTCACTGATCTCCCCTCTGTTTTCGTGGACTGTGCTCTCCCTAACCCCCCTCCACACACTATTTTCCCTTATTTTGCCCTAGCTTCCCTGTAATAGAGAAAACCTTTCAACCCATAACTTTCTGGATATGGCTTATTTCACATATCATGATGTTCTCTGGCTCCATCCATTTACTAGCAAATGCCATAATTCCTTTCTTCTTTATGGCTGAATAAAACTCTGTTGTGTATATATGCCACATTTTCTTCATTCATCTGTTGACAGGCACCTTGACTGGTTCCATAACTTGGCTATTATGAATTGCACTACTGTAGGGGGCTGGGAAGATAGCTCAGTCGGTAGAGTGCTTGCCTTGCATGCACAAGGCCCTGGGTTCGATCCGCAACACCGCCAAAAAAAAAAAAAAAAAAGAATTATGAATTGCACTACTGTAAACATTAATGTGCCTGTATCACTGTAGTATACTGATTTTAGTTCTTTGGGATAAATATGGGATAGCTGGGTCATATGGTAATCCTATTCCTAGTCTTTTGAGGAATTCCCACACAACTTTCTGGAGTGGTTGTCATCAATTTGGAGTCCCACCAGCAGTATATGAGTGTATCTTCCCCACCCCCATCCTTACCAGTATTTATTATTATTTGTATTCTTGATGAATGCCATTCTGACTGGAGTGAGATGAAATCTCAGTGTAGTTTTTATTTCAGTTTCCCTGATTCCTAGGGATGTTGATCATTTTTTCATATATTTATTGGTCATTGTATTTCTTCTTTTGGAGAAATATCTGTATATTTAATTTTCCCATTTATTCATTGGTTATTTATTTATTTATTTTAGTTCTTTATATATTTTGTTTTTTAATCCCATGTTGGAAGAGTAGCTGGCAAAGATTTTCTCCCATTCTGTAGACTCTTAATCATTTCCTTGGCTGTATAGAAGCTTTTTGATTTATTATTGGTCCCACTGAATGATTTTTTTGTTTTCTTTCTTGAGCTTTAGGAGTCTTGATAAGGAAGTTTTTGTCTGCACTACTATGTTAGAGTGTTGACCTTACGTTTTCTTCTAGCAGTTGCAAAGTTTCTGGGCTAATTCCTAGGTCTTTGATCCACCTTGATGTGACTTTTGTGCAAGATGAGAGATGGGAATAAAGTTAATTCCGTTATATCTAGAGATTCAGTTTTCCCAGAATTAAAAGTTAAAAAGGCTATTTTTTTTCTCTACTCCCTGTTTTTCACAACTTTGTTTATTGTCAAATAACTATATCTATGCAGATGTCTGAGTCTTTCTTCTATTAGTCTTCATGTTTATTTTGATGCCAGTACCATGTTGGTTTTGTTCTATAACTCTGTAGAATAATTTGAGATCAAATATTGTGATACCTTCAATGTCACTATTCTTGTTCAGTATTGCTTTGGCTATTGTGGGTCTTTTATTCTTCCAAATGAATTTTAGGACTACTTTTTCTAGTTCCGAGAAGATTGTCATTGGTATTTTGATGGGAATTGTATTGAATATATAGATTGCTTTTGATAATGTGGCTGTTTTGACTATTAATTCTACTTAATAGAATGTGGTAGGTCTTTCCATCTTCTAAGTTTCCTTCAATCTTCTGTAGTTTTCATTGCAGAGGTCTTTCCCCTCTTCATTCCCAAGTTTGTTTTGTTTTTGAGATTATTATGAACAGATAATTTTCCTGATTTCTTCCTCAGCAGATTCATTATTGGAATATAGGAAAGCTATTCATTTGTGAATGTTGATCTTTTGTATCCTGCTACTTTGCTGAATAAGGGAGGAGCTCATAAGAAGACGATTTAGGTTTCTTCCTTGAGCCGTTGGTAGTCCCAGACCTAGTAGGAGGTTGGGGTTTAAAATAGAATGAAGGCAGAAGAGTTCCATTTAGACAGAATGAATTTGAGGAGCTTCTAGGGACATTTATGTGGAAATGTTCAGTAAATGGCTTTACAAAATATGTATTCAGAACTCTTCTTGCCCATGCCAACTTTTTTGTTGTTGTTTTTGTTTCTGTTGTGTGATTTTTATACAGAATTTTTCTCCTGCATGTCTGAAAGAATTCAAAATTTATTTCACACTACGTATTTGCATAATAAATTGGCTACTGGAGTTGTATTATTTGTTGTTTGTCTCAACAAATTACTTAGTATAAATAGTCTTGATTGTCTTGGTTCCTATTTTTGATTTGGGGATTTAAGTAGAGGTTAAGAGAAATTATTTATGGAAAAAAAGAAAAGCTATATTGCAAAGAAGCAACATTGAATAAAAAAAATCTTTAAAAGTCCACATTATTTTATTGATGTATTATTAAAATGAAGCTCTGGGTACATGAGGAAATTAGTTGTTTGATACACTTAATTACTTTTTAGTATAGCTTCTGTATAAATATCAAAATCTCCATATTTAATAGTAAATATTATTTTCTGTAGCCTACTTTAGAACTTTTTCTTTAATTAGCTATAGACTAAAGGAGAAACTCATAATTTACTATATTCAAACACAACTAAATTGTTGGTATATATTAGAGCTGTGGCAGTGGACTGAGAAGGAAACCATCTACTTACTGTTTTGGTGGAATAGCTAGCCATCTATTGGCAACAAGACCTTAAAGAATTTTCAGGGCTGGGGAGATAGCTCAATTGGTAGAGTGCTTGCCTTGCATGTACAAGGCCCTGGGTTTGATCCCCAGCACCACAAAAAAAAAAAAAAAAAAGAAGAAGAATTTTCAGAGCGTAAGGAAGTTCTTTAATAAATTTTGTAAAGTTAGTAATGTAAGCAAGCTTTTAAGTTTCTTTGTGTACCTGTATTTCTCAAACATACAAGCTTTGGAATAAAACAGTAAAATGGAACTATTTCTTGTTTGGTCTATAACTGTGACAGCTACCTTTTGTCTTATTTATGATCTAAAACATAATAACAAAACTTTAATATTGTGATAAAAAAAGACTTGTGAATTTCCTTTTTATTTTACTTAGTTTTGAATGTGTACACTGTTTTATCAAATAGAGTTTGAGATTTTGCATGTAAATATTCTGAAGGTGTTGGAAACTTGACCTGACCATACAATAACTGATAGAAATATACATATACACAATTGCAGTACAAATAGCAAAGTAGTAAAAAAAACTTGTACTTGCAGTATAAGTAGGAAAGTCTAAATTATTTGTAACAATTTTTATGCACATTGGAAGAAACAATGTTCAAATGTTCCAGTGTACCTCCTGAGAACAAGCTGTTCACATATGCCTGTAATAATAGTGTTCAGGAGGTATGCTTACATAGCTTAAGGTAACTTGTGAAGGAACTGATAGGCAATTTAGCATATGATTATGTATTTGTTATATGTTTGAAAATGTATTCTAAATTTTTAAAAATCAAGTTAGAATACTTAAACTCTTAGTAAAGTGGAATATATTTTCATTTTATGGTGTGTAGTGAATTTTTGTGAGTTGAATTGTACTGGTTACTGAATCTTGGCAGATTGGGCTTCTGACTTCATAAATAATATATTTCTTCTACATGATGAGATTATCTTGATAAAGTTTTATATAAAAGTGGAAATGTGAAAAATATTAGATGCTTTCATTTTTCTTTCTTTTTTTTTAACTTGACAAATAGTTCATTAACTTTTTGAGACTTCTATTGTATATTTTCTGGTACTGGTTATTTCTTCCTAATAAAAATATAACTAGTAACTTAAGAACATGATTTACTTTTTGTTGTGGAGGGGGACTTAAGCATTTCTGATATTGAACCTTATAAAAAATTTTTTGCAGGTGTGCACTTCAGGAAGATTTGTAAAGAAAGCATTGATGTAAAAGCCAAGAGTCAATAAATTTCTGGCCAGGCAAGGTGGCGCATGCCTGTAATCTCAGTGGCTCAGGAGACTGAGGCAGAAGGATTGCTAGTTCAAAGCCAGCCTTAGCAACTTAACAAGGCCCTAAGCAACTCACCGAGACCCTGTCTCTAAATAAAATACAAAAAAGGGCTGGGAATATGCCTCAGTGGTTAAGTACCCCTGAGTTCAATCCCTGGTATCAAAATAGAAAAAAATAATTAATTTCTGGGTTCAGTAATGTTTTTTGTAATATGTGACTCTTGGTGGACCTGGATTAACATTGAATCAAGTTCTTAGAAAGGTGTTATTATTTATATTACTGAATATATAGTTAAATTGAAACAAATTATTAGGCCACATTATAGTATTAATGCCAATATCCATTATATTTTTTCCTCTAATTTAAAAACTATGACACTATTTTTACTAAGATTTGTATATTCTTAAAGTACCTTATAAACATAAATGTTTCTTAGATCTTTTTTCTCTCTTTCTTTCCTATAGGAGTACCAAAATCTAATCTTTTGCACACCAAATCATTAAGGGGCCATAAAGACTGCTTTGAAAAATACCATTTAATTGCAAACCAGGATTGTTCTCGATCTAAACTTTCCAAAAGTACTTATGAAGGAGTTAAAACTATTTTGAGTAAGAAGATAAACTGGATTGTACAGTATGCACAGAATAAAGACCTAGAATCAGATTCTGAATGTTCTAAAAACCCCCAACATCATCTGTTTAATTTCAGGCATAAAACAGATAAAAAATTACTCCCACAATTTGACTCTCAAGTACCAAAATATTCTGCAAAATGGATAAGTACAGGTGCCATCTCAAACTGTACACAAACAATTTTGGAGCAGAGGGAAAATACAGACTTTGGGCTTGCTATGTTACAAGATTCAGGTGCCACCTTATGCCATGACAATGTGTTATGGCCTCATAGTCACAACCAGGCACAGAAAAAAGAAGATACTCTCTCTAGTCCAGAGGCTAATAATGTCCAGAACCAGAGTCTACATTACAGCAGAGAGGAACGTAAGTAAAAGGGGAAGAAAGGTAAACAGAAGTCTGGGGCGGGGGCATTGTTTGGTCGTTTTTTTTTTGGGGGGGGGGGGTTGTTTTTACAGTTTTATATATGTGTGAGGTGCCAAGAATTTTGATTTAGAACCACAGATTTGTTGAGCATATTAAATAAAGAGATTCACCTTAGCAAAAATGATACGTCTTAAAACTCTGTGCTTTAGAATACTCCTGAGTATGTCCCACATGTTGACATTTGGGAGTCCTCTATCATTTGTTCTGCCATTTTAATGATTAAATTGAATGGAATAAGCAAAGTCAATTGGAAAGTTCAGGGTTCATATAGTTCAGAAGTATAGCCTCAACTATCGACTAATACACATTATCACATTGCTAATTGATACCAGACTGATTGGGAATGGCATTGAAAAGCAAAAATCTGGCATTTTTATGAAAGTCTAAAAAGTAATGCCAGCGTTTATTGAAAAATTAGAAAAAGCAACTCTGTATCTGTTTATATCACAGAAACCAAAGTAATTTTTATTGACTTTAAATCAGATATTTAGAGTCAGAAGGGACTTGATGGGTAAAGACTAGCACCTTTTTAAAACCTGAAATAGAATAGGAGATACCAGAATTCAGCAGACCTACTATTGAGTATTTTTTTTGTATGTGAAACTTTTGTTTCTGGTGGAGGGATTATTACTGGTAGAGATGGTTATTGTGACTAGCATTTGAAAAGTTCTCCACACTATCAGAGCTAATAAACGAATCCTGGCATACTGTTTAATGTTGTGTTGGCAGATAACTGCAATTTTTTAAAGTAGGATATTGTATTAGATAACTCAGATCATATTATTATATTAGACAAATTAGATTATAGTGGTAACAATGAATGTATTTTCATGTTTCAGTGAATTTGATGACTCTTGGTGAGGTAGAGCAACTGAATGCAAAGCTCCGGCAACAAATCCAGGGTAAAGAATCATTCTCAATGTTTTTTCACATGAAAATTTTGATTCAGAAATCTTCTGTGACAAGACACCATTGGCAGCATTTAAATTTGGAAAATAAAAATTATAATTTTTTATTTTCCAGAGCAAGGAGAATAAGAGAATAACTCGTTTATGAACTGCAGGGAAAATAGGTCTTTTTCTCTTCTAAGTAAAAATGGAGACTAGAGTTTAATCTTACTAACATTTTACTGATTACATTTTACTGATTATGTACTACTGTGGCAGGGACTGTGGAGTTGCTCCCTGAGAGTTCTTTAAGGCAGGTACTTTTAGCTCTGATTTTTGTTTAGTTTTGTTTTGTTTGAGGTACCAGGGATTTAACTTAGGGTGCTTAATCACTCAGCCACATCCCCATCCCTTTTTATATGTTTTTTTGGAGACAGGGTCTCACTAAGTTGCTTAGGGCCCTACTAAGTTGCTGAGGCTGGCTTTGAACTCACAAGTCTCCTGTCTCAGCCTCGCAAGTCCCTGAGATTACAGAGGTGTGCCACAGTGCCTGGCTTGTTTATTTTTATTTTTAAATTACAAACAATTTAAAACATATAAATGTAGTGACACTAATATAGTAAACCTTTACCCATCTATTACAGCTTCGACTATTATCAGTGCATAGATAATTTTTCTTCTTTTTTACTTGTATCCATTCCTCTTGCCCACCTCCACACCAAGAATGGATTATTTTGAAACAAGTCCCAGACAACATATTGTTTTGTCCATAAACATTCCAGGATTTTCTCTAAAAGATAAATTTTATTTAAAAAAAAAAAAAAAAAACAACTTCTTATCACACCTTTTAAAATGCTAATAATTCCTTAACATCATCATGATGCTAACACCAAGAGTTAATAGTTCAAATTTCCCCATTATCTTCTTTTTTTTTTTTTTTTTTTTTTTTATAATTTGTTCCCATTTAGGTGAGGAAATTGTACTTTGGAGACTTTAAGTCATTTTGCAAAGCTATGTCTTCAGTCAGTAACAGATCAAGGATTCTAAACTATTTTTAACTGCAAAGTTAGTGCCTCTACTTTCATGTACAAACAGAGAAACAAGATGTATCCCATTTGTTTACAATAAAAATTAGACTAAGAATAATGATGATGACGATAATAACAGCAATTTATATTTATCAAGTACTTTTTCTATGAACTTTACAAATATGATCTTATTTAATCCTTGTAGTAACCCTGTGTGGTGTTGACTTTTTTTTTTTTTTGTACCAGGAATCGAACCCAGGCACTTAACCACTGAGCCATATCCCCAGCCCATTTTATTTTTTATTTTTATATAGGATCTCACTAAGTTGTTGAGGCTGCCTTTGAACTTGCAATCCTACTGTCTCAGCCTCCTGAGCTGCTGGGATTACAGGCATGAGCCACTGTGTCCCAGCACTATGATTTTTAATCTTAAACATAAAAGAAAATTGAAATAGAAAGCTTTAAATTCCTTGAGGCACATAATAGTAGTAATAAGAATTTGAAAATTTAGATAATCTGGTTCCAAAGCCTCTTAGAGGAGTTTCCAGATCTGGCTACTAATGGACATTTCTTACGCATACATAAGTTATATTGCTTATTGACGAAACCTATTTAGAAATCCTAATTAAGAAGTGACTCAGTGGTAAAGGTAACCACCATTTCTGTTGTGTCTATAGTTGTTGCTTGTGACTCTTTTTTAAGTTTTAAACTATAGAGACTTCTCAGGATGATCAGAACTGAATAGGCTTTGAGAACCTAGCTGTTTCCTCGGACTCAATTCAATTTCATTGCTTAAATTCACCCAGTGCATTCATTTCAGTAAGAGTACTAATATACACTTAAAATATAAATCATAGGATTAGCTTTAGTTTCTGTGTACTAAAAATGAAACTTTTTAAAACCTCTACAGAAGTATTTGAAGAGTTAACACATCAAGTACAAGAAAAAGATTCTTTATCCTCAGAGCTCCATGTCCGTCATGTCGCCATTGAACAGCTTCTCAAGAACTATTCCAAGTTACCATGCCTACAAGTGGGACGAACAGGAATGAAGACACACCTACCCATAAACAACTGAACTAATTTTTTTTTTTTTTTTAATCAGTCTGCCAAGAATGCAACTTTGAAGACGTTTTAAAGAAGGTTATGGTCCATTTTTCTATGGTCATTAAATTTGCAAAGCTTAAGGCAAAGTATTTAACATCTTTGTCTAATAAAGCAGATCATTATACTCTAGTCTTCTAGGATTAGTCATTTGGCTTCATTTTGGGAATCTTTTTGTCATAATCACTAAAATGCCCCTCCCTAACTTTAGTCACATGTGTCAATTTAAATATACTGTTACAGTGTGATTTTATTGTCAAAAGAATAGATTAACAAACTCCATATATTATCCTGAATTACTAAAGATAATTTTAAGAGGGAAATGTAATTCATAATAATCACCTCTTATTTATTATGAGCAATATTTTAATACAAAAAATTTTATATATAAAAATGCTATTTTAGGTACCTTTTCATTCTCTTTGTAAATGTGTATTTGAATGGCTTTGTGTATTTATACTTTTATGTGTACAATATGCTCATCTGTATTTCAGATCACTTCATTTTATTCTCTTAAATATAATGTTTTTATAACTGTTATCTTGCTCTCCAAAGATAAATGTATTTTGGAGTAGAAATCTATCTAGTTGAATTGTTTTAACTTCTAATAACTTAGAAATTAATAACTTTTGAAAGCAAGTATCCAAGTATATAAAATACATTATTATTTTCTAACAAAAGCAGTTCTGGGTTAGCTTAGGAAGAAAATACTAATCTAAATTTTGCCTCCATAGAAGTAAAAACCTCTTCTACTTCATTATTACTTTCATTTTAATGATTTTGATGTGTTAAAATTTGGACAGTAAATCAAGCCTCACTTCCAAATCAAAAGTAATATCTTCAATTCGAAGTGTCCTATTTTTGGGAAAAACTTTTGTTTGCCACTTCAGATAGTTTTAAGAATTCTTATACTGTCTGAATTCTCTTATCAATGTCATTGAAATTAGTGTTCCAAGAAAGCATTGTAAGGTGTTTTTCTAAACTTTAGAATCTAAGATAATGACAACATTACTAGACACAAGAAAAATGAAGCTTCTAATTCAATAATCCCATGTTTAGATTATGTTTATAAGCTGCCTATGATGTTTCCAAAGAGTTGTTAACTAATAGATGTTAAAACTGTCAAGCAGCCAGTTTTAATAATGCATTACAGCATATACCATAACCAATGCAAAATACCAGAGGATTCTAAATTCTATTTTCAGCTGGTGCTTAGAATGTATTGATGAGGTAGGTCCTTTGGTTGAAAGAATCTGCAGAAAAGTCTATTCACTTGGCAGCCTCACGCATAAAGATATGAATGACTTCTGCTTAAATTTGGCAGCTTATCCTAGGTTGGTTCAGATGTTAGTCTTAAACACAAACAGTATTTGAGTAAGCAAAGATACCTTTCAATCTCATTGAAGGTAACTTTCTATAATGCTAAGATATATGAAACTGGACTGAGGATAATAATTGCTAATCCCATAGATTTTTTTTTCATTGAAATATGGCATAACTGTCAAGCTTTTTGTAGAGAGCTTTTGAAATATTCTTTAAGTTTCTCTCAATTCTTTGAGTCATCCAAAATGAATTTAAAATCCAGGGAGTAGGAATGGATGCATTGCCTTAGTTTTAATAAGCTTTAAATTGAATGTGTGCAATATGAAAATATCCAAATGTATAAATTGACTAAAGACTTGTGCTGATTATGCCAATAAGTATTTTAGTGCTTAGTTGTTATGGTTATATTTTCAAATTTGATTTTACTCTTTTTTGGCATAATTCATTAAAAATGTTACCAGCCAGTGTGATTGCACATATTTGGGCTTCTGTTTAGATGATTTAGGGACAGTCAAAAAAGTTTGGAATGTGTTGCATTTGATATCAGTAGTAGCATATTTCCAGAATATGAGCCATATGGTGCAGTCCTAAATGCAGTAGTGTTATCCAAAGACAGTGTTTGCTTATCCCTTAGAGTTTTCTGGCAAATATGTAGCTTTACTAATGAGTTTGGAATAATTGGGTGGGATTGTGCATATACTAAGGTCTTAATTAAGGACTCCTATTTATTCCATCTAGATAGTTCTGCTTAAGCTTGTTTTCAAGGGTGCTCCTAAACTATCTATGGTGCTGGTATTCACACTAGTACTTACTCAGATGAATTTCTAGGAAAAAAATTTGAAGTATTTTGCATAGCAGTCTATCCAAATATTTGGTTAACCTATATATTCTCAACCTTTGTTGATTGAATATGCAGTTATTGTAAATGGTAAAATAAGGTTCAGGAATGGAGTTGAATTAAAACTTGAGAGAACATGAAATCACAAATTCCATATTTGGCTGTTTTGTCTAATTGTTAGTACATTTTGAGAAAGTTTAGAAAAAATATATCAATATGCTTCAGTTTCAAAAATGGCAAAAAAACACTGCTAGTGACACATTACTAACATTTTCAGAGCTTATATGATTAAGGGGAATGAAATAAAACTAACTTTTTTTAATAGTAGTTTCATAACTAGACAAGTTAAATTGAGTTTTAGAAAATTGGAGTCAAATGTGGTAATAAGGCCCTGGGTTTGATACCCAGCATCACAAAAAAATAAGTAACTAACTAAACAAAGTTTTTAAATTGTTCAATGTTGTAAAATTTATTTACATCATCGTATTCATTGATCCTAGATTAATATCTAAGTTCTTTGAAAAAGGCATACCAATAACAGGTGATTCAGGCAGCCAAATGTTGTTCTATTCCATTATGTATTGTTCCATGTACTAATGTTGGAGCAAAGAGATGTTCTTAGCTTTTGAAAGTACATGTTCATTTCACCATAAAGTGCCCATTTTTATATGAATTTAAGGGTTATTTTTAAAATACAAAGTTCATGTTGGAAAGTTATTAAAAATATATAATTAAAATATATTTTATTGTCATCTTGATAGATATATTGAGATTTCTTGGTTTTGTTTTACAGTATTTCTGCCATTGAAAATGGTTTAAAGTGTTTTGGATTTTTTAAAATAATTGTTTACCTAGGTGTTTACACTGTTGAGACTTGTCAATTTTTGCTAGTTTTTTTAAAGTAAGCTTTTTAGATCTATTTTTATGTGTTAATGTTTACCTATTTGAGTTTTATTTTGTTGCATTTTAGAGGAAGTCTGCTTTCATTGTTAACATTGTAAAATGTCATACAAAATGTATAAACTCTAAAGTAGGAATTTTAAATTATTTGTGTACCTTATTAGGTTCAGATTAGTAACTATAAAAATAGGTTACATATACGTGAAAACTTTTAAATGGTATAGTATAAAATTCTTGTAGTGTTTTATGACTTTTGCCAATTCATTTATTGACATGTTATTGCTTATGCTAAAGTAAGATATTTGAGTATTTTAAGTACATATTAAGTTTAATACTCTATAAAAATTTTCAGATACCTTCTGGTCAGATGTGACTGTAAAGTAAAGGTAACTGATTTGATTTCAGTATATGATTGCATTTTTTACTTCAGATTTGTGGAAATGATGGAAATCATTTTCACAGGTTTGAGGAAATCTGTGGTGAAATTAGTAAGAGATAAAGCCCTCAACAAGTTATTCTTGCAAAGTTAAGTGGTAATAGGATAAAGGAACATTTATTCACCAGAATAATAAGATAATGGGGATTTGGCACAATGGAGGAGAGGACTACAATTCTGTGTTTGGTATATTGAGGCTTCATCTTGCATCTCCATATTTTCATTTTACTTCATCCTTTCACATTTGCCATTGTTGTGGTATAGTCTGACCTATTAAACAACTTCAGGCTGTGGTTACCTTGCTATGAACCATATTATAACAAGTTGGTACCATTAATTTTTTTTAACACCTAGTTTATAACATATACTTTCTTTGCTGTTTTTAGTTTAAAAGAGTTCATATTAGAAGTACATCTCAGTAATTTTGAATTTTAAGCTTACCAAAGTGCAACAAAAAAAATCATGGAGATGAATATTACCCTTTCCCCCAAAAAAGTGTTATTTGAACTTACCCCAACTGCACTAGAGTATTTTAATAGACATTTGTTCCTTGCTTCCTTTAAACATGTCTAATGTTTTTTCCCCTATCCTACTACCTCCAAAAGAGGCAATTTAGAAAATATTCAGTAGTAATTTCTATTGAATGCCATTTCTACTTTTATAATGTGTGTATGTGTATAAATCTTGCTTTAAATCTGAGTAACATATACTGTGATCATTGGCTTAATCTTGCTTTGATGTAACAAATATATTTTGCAAAATTGTGCAGAGATATTTAGAAAAAGAAAATGAAACTGCTGTGGTTAAGACTCAGTTTGTTTCAAAAAAATTTAGACATTATTTGGTTGTTATATTTTCTTTGAAAATTGCAATAATTTATATATTTGTATTCTGCTTTGGAACTGTATATATGCTTGTCTACTATTTTTAATTTTACAATAAAATAAATATTTTGTTATCTGCTAGCTTCAGTGGATGTATTTAAGAGTACCTTCTTTTTTTTAAATAGTTGACTTGTAATAAGAATTTTGTTTCAGGTTTAGGGAGTCTAACTTAGAATTGCCTTGCTGGATACATAGTTCAACATTAGAGTGCTTGCCTGGCATGCACAAGCTTAAGGTCATGGTCTCGATCCCCAGCACTGCGCAAAAAGTAAAAAGAAAAAAAAAAAAAAGTCTTACAAGACTCTTAGGTTATCTTTTTATTTCTTATGTAGTCTTTAATACTTCATATCCCCTGTGTCCCAAGAGTCCAGAAGCAGGAAATAAAGAATCTAAAGATTCCTGTGACTTACTGGATATATGTGTAACTTTTTATTAAATTGGGGTGCAGGCCTCAGGGAGAAGTTCAGTGGAGAGTACTTGCCTAATAATGTGTAAGGCAAGTACTCATCAACTGCTAAATAAATAGAGGTGTAACTTATATACAGTAAATATACAGGTTTTAAGGACATCATCTGAGTTTTAACAAATGTATATAGGTATACAGTTATCGCTCCCTTTGGTCCCCTTTCCAATCACTTCACTCTCCATCTCCCACTCACAGTTATGATCTCTTATCACCATTATTTGCCTGTGTCTGCCTTAGAATTTTATCTAAGTGTACTCATACAATATGTACTCTTTTTGCCTTTGACTTTTTTGAATGCTTTTTAAATTCATGTTAACTCAGAGATCAATAGTGCATTCCCATTTTTTCCTGACTGGTGTTCCATTGTATGAATGTATTGAAATCAGTCTGCTTATCCTCTCTCCACTCTCATGTTCATGGACGTTTGGGTTATTCCACTGTGAGCTACTAAGAATAAAACTGTTAGGAATTTTTTTTAAACTGACTTTTAAAGACTATTAAAAATAGGAAAATAAAATATTTGAGACCTTGATCTCAAGTTTTTATTTTCGTATTTTTAATGTTCTTTATGTGGTTATTAGCATTATGAATCTAAAGAGTTAATAAATTACCCTTCTTTTAAATATTTAAAGTTATTTATAAGATGTAACAATTTAAAACTAGGTAAACAACTGCAAAAGATCAGAGGCAGATTATGAAATAATAAATATTTAAGAATCAAAACATTATAATAGAAAAGGTACTTTTTATAATTATGAACACACATTAATTATACAAATTAATAGGTTTCACTGTAGCATTTCCATGCAAGCATATATCATGCTTTACTCATGTCTATCCTCCCTTCTATCCTCTCCTGTACCCCTCCCACAACCCTTTTCCTAGTCCCTAAGAGTCCCTTTGCTACTTTTAGGTCTGTTTTGATTGATTGTTGTTTTGAGGGAGAAAACATGCAGAACTTCTTGGTTTATTTGACTTAACATGATGTCTTCCAGTTCTATCCATTTTCCTGCAAATGACAGAATTTCATTGTGACTGAATAATATATCACTGTTTATACATACCTTTTTTCTTTATTCATTCATCTGATGGATACAAAGGCTGATTGCTGATCTTGGCCATTGTGAATAGTGACAATAAATATGGATATACAGGTATCACTTTTATATGCTGATTTCATTTCCCTTGGATATATAACCAGGAGTGATATAATTGGATCATACGATAGTTCTATTTTTAGTTTTTGAGGAACCTCCACATTGTTCCACATAGTATATATATTAATTATCACATTTCCATTCTCACCGACAGTGTATAAGGATTTTTCTCCAAAGCCTTGTCAGCATTTGTGATTTGGGAGGTGGGGGGGCAGTTTTAGTAATAGCCATTCTAACTAGAGAGAGATGGAATCTCAATATAGTTTTTGACTCACATTTCCCTGACAGCTAAAGATATTAAGCATTTTCCATATTTTTATTGACCATTTATACTTTTGAAACATGTCTATTCAGATCATGTTTTAGTCAGCTCTTTCATTGCTGTGACCAAATGACCTGTCAGGAACAATTAGAGGAGGAAAAGTTTATTTAAGATTCAGTTTCAGAGGTCTCAGTCCCTTAGAGGGCCAACTCCACTGCTTTGGGTCAGCTTATGGCAGAAGGGCATGGCCAAGAAACAGAGCTCTGCTCACCAGAGACAAAATATAAACCTCAAAGACATGCCCCCATTGATCCACCTCCTTCAGCCAGACTGTACCTGCCCAAAAGTTCTTACCCAGTTAATCATGACCTGTGCCAATCTTGAAGTGTTTCCCCTATGTTTTCTTGCTAGAAGAATCTTAACATCCTGGAAAATCTCTCCGAAATCTTTAATTCATAGTACTTTGTTTTTCAGGATATGGAGACCAAGAGAGTCTAGTTTGAAAAAAATGTTGATAGGATACCAGACCACAAAGCTCTGTTTAGCTCTAACTACTTTGTGACATTAAGAAATTCAGCTTGACTTTTCTAAGCTTGGATTCACTAAATTTTGTTCCTGTTCAGTTTCTCAGCCTTCTAGAGATTTTCAAAACTATTTAAAAAAAATATTTTTTCATTTGTTTAGTGTCATTATTACTCAGAATTTTTTGTAGGTGTCTTAGAGGTTGACAAGCACATACAAGTTTGAATAAAATAGGAGGGGCAGCTATAAGCAGAACGCCCTGGATATTCTAAATTGGTTTTTAAAAGGTATTTTGAGGGAGTTTACTTTTGGAGTCTGATCTAAATAACATGTTAAGTTCCTTCTAACTTGAAAATTGCATATGACCTGCAAGTTTACATCAGTGGATTTTTCTTAATTAAATAGTAATGATAATAACCATTCCTCCACATATGAATCCCATTCCAAAGTTTGGGATGGCATAAGCCACCAAACCACCTCTAGAAGCAAAACTTTGCTATCTCATCCTCCTTTGCATCTGGGGTACCCCTCCCTGTCTGGTGAAGAGGGGAAAAATGGATAAGGGAGGGTCCATGTTGAAAGCATCAGTTTTAACTATCAATTGGGCACAACAGCCATTATCCACATTCAGTGAGGCTACAGGTGAGCTGGCATCTGGTGTTGAATAGTAGCCATTGCTGGGTGTAAATTTGACTATGAACCTAGTAACTGATTAATTGCCTTTGTTCCTGTGGTTTCCACAGCTTTCTGATTGATCTTTATCCATTGATTAAATTCCTTTTCAGCCTAAATCAACAACTTGACTTTCTCTAGCTTGCAGTCGAGAGTTCTGGTCTATATCTAGTGCACTCTCATAGAGATCTTAGGAATTTGGTTTGTAGACGTGTACTGCTGAGAACCACTATCCCTTAGGATACCTTAACTGACCCTCAGCACCTCATGACTGTCTGTTGGGTCAGCTGAAACTTTATGAAGAAAAATTAAACCTCTTGGTAATGTAGATGTTAAGTTTGGTTGTTGAGTATTCTGTGTTCTCAGGAGATGTAACTTAGAGAAGCCTCTCTGCTACTAATAACTCAAAGTGCTGAGTATCTATAAAGATCTTGGAAGGATTGGTCTAATAAAACAGTGATGATCATGCAGGGCCTGTGTTCTTGGTAATACCAAGTCTCCCAGTAATCATCTATTGAATGAATGAGTGAATGACAGATTTCATAGCACCAGGGTTGCATGTCCTCTAAATCCAAAAAATGTCTGAGCCCCTTATTCAGTAAGTGGTTAATTTCTACATATTCTCTGCACATACATCACTCTCCATTCCACCTTCCTGACTTTTGATAACCATTTTCATTTCTCCTCCAGACTAGTGATTCTCTAAATTTTGAGTTTCATCAAACATTCACATTAGTGGGCCTCACCTCCAGAGTTTCTGAATCAATAGGTCAGGGTTGAAGCCCAAGAATTTTTCATCTTACAGGTTCCACACAGCACTTAGCAAACCATTGCTTCAAACCATCCATTGCCCTACACGTTCCAGAAGAATGTGATGCTTCTTTTCTATTCAAAGATCTTTTAAGGAAGATATTATAACCTTTGCCATCTGGCATCCATATATTTTCCCATTTTTATTCTTTCATCAAAGCATCATGTGCCAAGAACTCCACCAAACCCCACAAACTTTGGATCCAGGGGACATAGAAGCCAATAAGACTGTTGGTCAACTAAAAAGGATTCCATCAAAAAATAAAAAATAAATCACAATTGAAAAATGTGCATTGGATTTAGCAACCAAGAATTTACTAAGAACAATTTTAATAGGTCTTTGGGAACAAAAATTGGATCACAATGGATAGAAGTATGGGTGCAGGAGGCTGGGACTGTGGCTCAGTGGCAGAACACTTGCCTAGCATGTGTAAGGCATTGGGTTCAATCCTCAGCACCATATATGAAAAGAAGCAAATAAAATAAAGGTACACTGTCCATCTACAATTACAAAAAACATTTTTTTAGAAAGTGTGGGGGGCTTGGGGTTGTGGCTCAGTAGTAGAGCACTTGCCTAGCATGTGTGAGGCACTGGACTCGATTCTCAGCACTACATATAAATAAATGAATAAAAGCAAGAAGGTCTATCAACATCTAAAAAATATTTTAAATATATATGTATATATACATTTATATATATATATATATAAAAGTATAGGTACAGGTGATCTCTGGATTTGGGGTGTGATCACTTTAAGAAGTTTAGCCAAAGTAAAGTTCAGGCAGTCAAGATGAGGGTTCAAGGTTTTTGCTTTTTTTTTAAAGTTGGAAAATACTGAAGCATGCGTAAATACTAAGAGGACAGATACAGTAGAAAGGCTAAAGATGAAGAGGAAGCAGTAGTCAAAATAGCCAAGTCCTGAAGAGCCGGATAGGACATCCCCCCTAGAATGACTTGTCTTTGAAGAGGATTAGGATAGCCTCAGGCTTTGACCCCAGTACCCACCTTTGGGAAGAAGGTAAAATTGCGGATGAGTGTATCTGAAGGAAATTCACTGGAGAGAAGGTTGAGAAAATCCTTACCTGATTGTCTTTATTTTCTGTGGCAGAGAAGAAGAGCTAATGGGGTCAGAGGCTCAGGGAAATGGTGAAGGGCTAAACAGCTTCTTCGCGGGGAATGAGAGGGGTCCAGATGACCATAGGAAGTGTTGCTGTATTGTTTAGAAAAGGTGGGTACTGGGGTCTATAAATCGCCAATAGATGAAGATTTCTGAATTTGCATTCAGATTTTGTTGCTGTAAATACGGAGAGGGTGTACTTTTTTAAATTGGAGTAATCTAAACAGAGTACTACTGAAACTAGAATCTGAAGCTCAGATAAATGTGTGGCTTAAGAATATCCACAAAAACCCTACTCAATAGATAAAATTTCAAGTGCTGGAAAAATGAAAATTTTGAAGAGCTAATACAAATTGTGTGTGGAGAAAAATCAGAAATCTGTAGCCTTAACTTATTCTTTTCAAAGAATAATTTCATTTGCCCTCTCAGTAATAGGTCCTAGAGGCTAGAGTGGACTAAAATATTTCAAAAGTCAAGCCCTTATAGGTCAGTTAATATCAAGCTTCACCAAAATAAATTCTGGAAAATTTTGACCTAGATGGAGGAAGGTTATAAGATGATAGATCAGCATACAGAATGTGGAGAAAGCCAAGACATAGCCAGACTCAGAATTTCAGATCTGTAACTTCAAAGAAAAAGCAATGTAAAATGAGATGGCCTATTTTAGGGGGAAAGGGCAATTGAATTGAAAAGGGAGAAGGTAGAAGAGGAAGTTCTAATGAGCATGGGAATTGCCAGCCTCACACTTAGGAAGTTGGGTCTAATTCTTCTCTGCCCACTGGGCACCTTTCTACCTCTTTTAGCTTCTGTGCTCTCATCTACTGAAAACGGAAGTGAACTTGATCCTTAGGGGAACTTCCAGCAATCAACATTCTACAGATATTTTGAATGTTAAGAAACTTGGCTCGGTGTGGTGGAACAAACTGGTAATCCCAGCGGCTCTGTTTGGGAGACTGAGGCAGGGGGATTGAGAGTTCAAAGTCAGCCCCAGCAACATCGAGGTGCTAATAAGCAACTCAGTGAGACCCCTGTCTCTAAGTAAAATACAAAATAGGGCTGGGTATGTGGCTCAGTGGTCGAGTGCCTGAGTTCAATCCCCAGTACCCTTTGCAGTGGAAACTCACCCCAGCACCTGCAGGAACAGCAGTACTGAGCCACTAAAGCACAAAGGAAGTGTGGTTTCCTTGAAGAAGCTTGTTACAGCAGGATCTTCCTATTATCAGCTATGGCAAAAAAGACAGCTGAGTCAACCTGGTACAGAAGCTACACTATTCTCCACATAGTTTTTTAGAGCATCTAGGTTGCAGAAAGGGAAGAAAAAGCACTATAAATGTTTTGATGACTTGTTACTCTTCCACATTCTCTTACCAGGGGAAACTATTTGAAGTGAATGCTTTCTCAGGAATAAACAGTGGGATGGATGATTCTCACACACAATCCGAAGCTGGGTCCCCAAGAGCACAGTTCCTAATGGTTGGTTCAGTGACATTCCTACTTGTGCATGGAAAATGAAAAATGTGAAGGTGGTATGATGAGCTGTTTAGTGAAACATACTTTACTCTATCAACAGAATTGTCCTTTATTCTGAGAATACATCTTTCCTATTATGGGGAAGATGATCATAGATGGTAGGTCTTCATTTTTTTATTTGGTTTATTATTTTGGGTTTTAGATTTTTTAAATCCATACACACCATATACATATATACACATATATATGGAGAGAAAAGAGAGAGAGAGAGAGAGGTTCATACTGGCAAGTCTCAAATCTGCAGGCAGGATGGAGATTCCAGCAAGCAATGATGTTGCAATAATGAGTCCAAAGCAGTCTGGAGGCAGAATTCCTTCCTGTGTAGGGTAGGGACCTCAGTGTTTTTCTCTAGGTCTTCAACCAACTAGATGAAGGCAACTGATATTATGGAGGGAAATCTGCTTTTTTCAAAGTTCCCTGACTTAAATGTTAAGCATGTCCTTTTTAAAAATTTGTTTTAATTAGTTATACATAACAGTAGAATGCACATTGATACATTGTATATAATGGACTATAATTTCTCATTCTTCTGGTTATATATAATGAGAATCCTACCAGTCATATAGTTACATATGTACATAGGATTAAAAATGTCTGATTCATTTTACTCCCTTCCTGTCCCCATACCCCTTCCCCTCCCTTCAATCCCCTCTACCTAATCTAAAGTAATTCTATTCTTCCCTAGCCCCCCGCATTGTGAATTAGCATCCCCATATCAGAGAAAACATTTGGCTTTTGTTTTTTCAGGATTAACTTATTTCACTTAACATGATATTCTCCAACTTCATCCATTTGCCAGCAAATACCATAATTTTATTCTTCTTTATGACTGGATAATATTCCATTATGTATATATACCATGGTTTCTTTATCCATTCATCAATTGAAGGGCATCTAAGGTTGTTTCCACAATATAGCTATTGTGAATTGAGCTGCTATAAACATTGATGTGACTGCATTACTGTAATATGCTGATTATAAGTCCTTTGGGTATAAACCGAAAAGTGGGATAGCTGGGCCAAATGGTGGTTCCATTCCAAGTTTTCTGAGGAATCTTCATACCACTTTCCATAATGGTTGCACCAATTTGTAGTCCCACCAACAATGTATGAGTGTACCTTTTCGCCACATCCTCTCCAACATCATGTCTTTTAAAAATACTTTCATGCAAATCTAGACTGATGTTTCGACCAAACAGGTGGGCACCACAGTCTAGTCTACTTGACACATAAAATTGATCATCACAGTCGGTCTTTCTTTTCAACTTTAATACTCCACAAATTGGACAAGTCTGTAAACCACAGATCTGGCACTACTTATTTTAGACAGCTGTCTCTAAGCAGCACTCCCCACACTCTCCATCAGACTTCATGATCTCTAAAGAAGGAAATGTATTCAACAGATTCATACTACCCTGAATTTTTCTATATCTTCTAAGATTGCTTCTTGTTATTTTTTAAACATTTCCTCATTAACAAACACATAAGACATTTATCTGATTATTCTTTTTTCTCATGTTCAGTACTAAATTATTTGAAGTCTAGTTTTATATATAAAAAGTAACGAATATACTGCTCTAAGTAGATCAATATCAAAAAATTTTAGGTAAATTATCGAAAGTTGTTCATACTAAATATTTGATACGTTCATCTCTTACTCCTCCTTACCTCCACCCCACAAACAGCACACAGAAGAGAGTTAGTCTGTGTCAAATAAAGATACTATTCATTCCCAACCACCACCAGCTCAAAGCACACATTCCCTTGAAACAAATCTACCCAGTCTTGGGTGTTAGAAGAGCTCCAAAAACTCCCCAAATCTCACTGGGTAAATAACTAAGTTGCTGGCAGTCTCGCTGTGAGTGCCTTTGTTCCTTACAGTCCTGATTAGATAGCTCTGAAGCTAAAAGAGGCAGCATCTGGGCCTCCTGCTAAGTTTCCCTCCACTCTTGCTTGCAAACTGCTCTGCACAAAAGCAACAGAAAAATGTGGGGGCCTCGTGCTGCTGCTACTCAGAGATCAAAGAAGCTTGCTTCACTTAAAAGAAAATGCAGGAGAGTAGAACTAGTGACATGCAAAACCACATTTCTTTAGTTGCTTCTGTCTCTTCTCATCTTCATAACTGGTGTGAACCACACATGGGGCAGTAGACCCACATCCGATAGGACTACGCTGCTTTACATCAAAATGGAAAGAATTTCTTTCCCAGATTGACGCATTGGTCTCATCTCACAGGACACAGTAAACTAGCATGTAAGATACATAAATATCACAGGAAGCCACTAACTATGTAGAGCTAGAGAGGTCTTTCAGAATTTGTGACTCTGAATTGATTCAAGAAAGGCACTGGCCTTTCTTAAAAGAATATCTTTCAGACCTACTACTACGTAATACATATGAAAATAGAGCTATTGCTGCTTATTTAAAAGAAAAGGGAGATTCCTGGGGCAAAGACCCCTTCAAATTCCTCTCAGTGACTATCCTCCCCATTTGCTGACCTGCCACCAGGAGCCACTGAGATAAATCTGAGAGACCCATTGTGCCCTGGGTGCCTACAAAGCACAGTTTAAAAATACTTATCTACTTTAATACTCTAAGGTGGCCTAAGTCACTTAAGAAACTTTCAAACATTCTACACTGTGAGTCACAGAGATAAGACAAAATCCCAAAATCTCCTGATTCTATTTCCAGAACTCCCATGACATGAGACCATCTCCAACTGGGTTTCTAGTTTTTATTTTTATCATACAAGATCTTCTGCTAATGGAATTGCAGTCTATTTCTCCACACTGTTGAACCACAGAAATAGTCAAGAGAGGCAGTGCAAGTTTTGTAGAGAATCAAGAATTATCTTAGCTGTCTATTATGAAGGCAACCAGGAAGAACTATGGGAACAAGTCAAAGCATTAGAACCTGAATACAGTAAGTGCCTTCCTTACATAAAAAAGACAGTTTCAGCAAAATTCATAACAAGGAAATGTTAAAGTGTATGAATGTCCACTGTTATTACCTAGAGGGAAGAAAAGAAAAAAGAAAACACATACCCTGCTGCTCCTAACTGGTCTCCAAAACAGAGGAGTTACTATCATTACATTACTGTAGTTGTATGTTCAAAGACTTGTGCATGGTGTGGTTAAAATTTCCTGTGTCAACAGAAGGAAATTACAATGATTTGTACAAAAGTCCCAAGTGTCTCTTATTATACAAGCATCTCTTGGGCAGAAATGATATATTTCTATACTGCACCCTGGAACTAATGAAAAGTTTAAGGTAGCTGGCCAACAAAGAAGCTCATTAAGAAACCAAATTCAAATTCATGTGAATGAATTTGCAATGGGAAACCCAGTTAGATACACAGAACTTTAAAACAAGATCTGAAAATCTTAGGTAAGTAGCCCTTCTCTTAGTCATTACCACTAACTCAATGCTCATTAGAAATGAAAGGAGGACCTATCCAACTACCCACTGCTTGGTTTCCTGTTGTGCTAATGAGCTTAGTAAGAATTCACATCTGTATGCAGCTTGTGGTTTGGCCACATGGCTGGGTGTGCTGAGTGGTTCTCATCAGCTGACCTAGGTAAAATGTCATTACTGGAGATGTCAGAAATAGCATCAGCAAAATACCCTCAGAAAACCCCAAACATTTATGCTGCTCATTTCCTTCTTGAACAATTCAGTCTTAGAGTTGTTAGGTGCAACTAACAATAGAGATGTCCACAGGGGCATTGGGGATAGGGCTGTTGGTGAGGAGCTGGAAGAGACAAGTCTCCCATGGGATGAGAGGGTTGGCCTGATGCAGGCTATCAGATCCAGAGTGGGATGAGGAGAGCAGCCCTGCGGGCTGCAGAGAGAGATGGAGTCCTGGGTTTGTTATGTCAGAGCCTCAGTGAGCTGAAGAGGGCATGTGCAGGGGAAAGGGGCAGAAGTAGCCATGAAAGATTGGTTATATACAGGAAGATGATCAAAATAAGTAAATATAATATATAGAAGGGAGAGAACTAGAATGAATCTTATGAGTCTAGAAGGAACTAAAGATAATGGGGTAAACTCCTGACTGTCCACATAGATAGAAATATGGAGCTTGGATACAGTTCTGTAGTAGAGCACTTATTCCGCATGAGAGAGGGACTAGGTTCAATACAGAACAACAACTTGAAAACAAAACAAAAACAAAAACAAACAGAAGAAAAAAAAATAATCTAATAGCTATCAACACAAATCCCTAATCCCATTTTGAATGTTAACAATTTGAAAGAAGCAATTCTAAATTGCTTGTAATACTACTCATTTTATAGGTCTAAAATACTATCTAGTATTTGTAGAGTTTTACTGAAGGACAAGTGTTGTTTTTGTTTTGTTTTGTTTTGTTTAAGGCATAAACAGAGGTTTATTTAGAAAAGTAGGTACACATTCAAGGGAGAATGGGGAGTGGGGACAATCTCAAAAAAAGAGATGCCATGGGGGTAAAGTAAGGACTATACACTCAAGTAAGAATGCAGACTAGAATGCAGACTATCTCTACAGAGAGACAGCAACCTGTTGGTGTGGGGTGTTAATATTTATAGAGCGCCCCTTGCTAGTGTTTTATATTCATTATCACATTTACTTTTCACAATTTTTCCATGAGATAGGTACAATTATTATCCCCATTCTATAGATGAGAAAAGTGAGGTGCAAAGAATTTAAAAAATTAGCCCAACATCACATAGTTAGGCAAACCTAAGTAGTTTAACTCTTATGCCTATGTCTTTAATCATTATACGGATAATTCTAATCCTTAATTATAGCCCTTAGTTCAATATCCTTATATTTAATCAGTCATCTAAATCTATTACTTTGTCTCCCAAAACATCTCTGGGACCTTTATCTGTCACCTTCATTAACTAACTCCGTCTTAATTCTAACCCTGGTGTTTAAAGCCTTGGCTTATAAGGAGCCTCCTAATTCCTCTCCCTGAGTCTAGATTTTCTCTGTACTAACCCATACACCAGGTTCTCATCCAAGTAAGCTTTCAATGACCGATTTATGCAGGTCACACTCCTACTTAAAAATGTGGTATTGATACCAGTGTTTCGAATCAGGGCCAAGTCCCATTCCCCTGGTGTTGAAGAATGAATATCCGAGAAACACCAAGGCAAAAGCAAAAAGTTTTATTTAAAGGATAGAACAGAGAGAGGGAGGGACAGAGTCTCCTCCACAGAGGAGGGGATCTAAGTAGATGCCTGAGGGAGTTTGTGCAGGCTGAAGGACTTCTCAGACCTTGTTTAAAAACCTAAATTGTGCCAAAATGTAAATTAGACTCAGCTACAATCCTCCATTCTAAGTGAGACCCAATTCCCCCCCAAAAAAGTTCATTAACTAATGGGAGGCTCAACACAGACAGATCAAGATTCATTTCAAAAGGGGTCCCATGTTCTTCCCGGCATTACAAGTCACATGGTAAGGGTGGATAAGAGACTTGCATTGTTTTCATGGCCACCCATGAAAAGGCACATGGGTTATGACCAGATTGGTAAGGCAGCAGTTAAAGTATGGGGTAGAGGCGTACCTCAGTGTCATTGCATTTGCCTAGAATGCATTATGCCCTGGGTTCAATCATCAGTGCTGACCAAAAAAAAAAAAAAAATATCTGATGGTATTTTTTTGGCTGAGAATGGAGTTTACAACTTCCTGGAGGGTATTCAAAGCTCTGTACCACCATGTCCAGTTCTGACCACACTTTTCTAGGAAATGTTCTTGAAATGTGCTCTCTAATCAATGCTGCAAATATATCTGTCATAGTCCATTTTCCATTGCTATATCAAAATATTTAAGACCAGGTCATTTGTAAAAAAGAATAGCGGTTTATTTCGATCACAGTTCTGAGAGTTGAGAATGCCAAGAGCATGGCTGTTGGCAACTGGTAAAGTCCTTCTTACTACATCATAACACAGCAGAGAACAGAGCGAGGGTATTAGCTCATGTCTCTCATGTCTCTCTTCCTGTTCTTATAAAGCCAATAGCACCATCATGCCCCACAACATTCATTACTTCATCTCTTAGTATCTCCCATAAGTCTCCCTTTACTGTCACCAAATGAGTTTGAGGATTACATTTCCAACATATGAACATTTGGGGAATATGTTCAAACCATGCCATTATCCCTTCTCTATATAAGCTCTGTGGATGTTTCTGGAATGCCCTTCCCTCTCTTCTCTCCCCAGAAATTCTCTTTTTCTTTGTAAGACTTATTTTACATGACTAATCTTCTTGGCAAGATTTTCCCCAAATTTCCATTCTCCTCTAAAACTTTGCTTAAACTTTATTTTGCCAAGTGTTTGTTCAGGGTCAATCTCAGGCAAAGACTAAAAATGCCTGAAGGGCAAGGACAATCTACCTCTTTGTCTTCATAGCCTCATCCTTTGCACAGGGACAGTAGTTAATAGGTGCCTTTAAATTAATCCTGAGAGAATGAAGTGAATTTATGAATATACTCTTTCCAAATTTTGATATCTATTAAGCTGGCTGGAGTAAAAAGTCATTTTTAAAAATAGAGGTTTATTTTAGAGATAATCTTGCTTATCTAATCTCCTAGCATTGCAGATTGGCTGCAGTTACACATTCAGGTCACTAATCAACTATCAAACCAAAAGAAAGCTTGTCATTGCATCTGCAGTGAGTCACTGGCCTGGGGGGAAATATGTGTCACACATTTACATTTTGGCCTTTAGGTGAAGGCACTTTTTGGTTTTCTGAATAGAGCAAGATTCTTGAAAACTAAAATAATAAATTCAATGCTGATTGTGCTCAGTGACAAAAAATAAAATAAAACGTGGCATCCCTTACAAAAATGAATAGCTTCTGGAGGTATGTTCCTGATCTTGGGTCTAGTATTTATATTGGTAACTCCTACTAATGAGTTGTGGAATCTAAAGTCCGCTACAGATGATTTGTGTCAACAGTCTATAATAAGCAAACCTGTTGAAGATGTTTCTTTGAGAAACATTTTTAAAAGGAACATCTTACTTTATCACTGGTGACCTTAAAAATTCTACAAGTACAAGAAGCTCCAACATTTCTTTGGAAAAAAAACTCCAGGTAAGAGTGGTGACTAAAGAGACATTACTTAGGAGGCACCTACAATAGTCTAGAGATGGCCTTCCTCAGTGGAGAGAAACATATTTCTTTGAAGTTTCTTGTTCTATCATTATTTGAAATATAGACTATTTAAGGACCCACCCATATATAGACATAAGGGATACATAAATTTTTAATGGAATAATATATTTGAGCCTACAGATTAGGTTCTTTTCTTTCTTTTATGGGTAACAGTAGTGTAAAAGAAAAAGTACTGGACCAAAATGCAGAGGCTTTGGAATGAATGATAATATTAAATAATTATAACAAATTATACAACAATCACCATGTGCCACAAGTTGTTCTCTTGCTTTACATGTATTAAATAGGTCCTTAATAAATCTAAGAAGTGGGTACTATGACTTTACAGGTAGGAAATCGGAGCACAAGAAGAATAGACCACATTATACAGGGTAAGTAGTAAAGCTGGGATATGAGACCAGGCTTGCTAGATAACACGATCTGGACTCTTGATCACTAGCTCCAACATTTTGCAATTCTACTAAATTCTACTTATATAACAAATTGTCCTTGTCTCCTTTTACTTGTCCTGTTTGTTTGGATTTTTAAGCATTGGTGATTTGCCATGAAAACATGCTGAAGAGGGTTGAAAGCTGAAATTATATATTCCAACAGATATGCAACATTAATTAAATGGTCAGAACATTTTCCTAGCATACATAAGACCCTAAGTTCCATCCCCAGAACTAAAAAAAGAAGAGAAAAGAAAAAGAAAACAAAGATTATATTTCCTCAGTTATGCAAATGCCTATTCATATATCTATTCCTCAGTCATAAAAATCCCCACTGTATAACAGGCACCTAAACAGATGCATCCCACGTTGTTCACTAATTTTCTATCTCCTATCCTCCCTACTAAACAAAATGCTTGTCTTGAAAGACAGAAATCAAAAATATGCCAAAATTTGTGTAGATTTAAACCACCTGGTGGTGTCTTTTCTTTGGGAAAGTTCTAGAAGCACTATTCAATTCACCTTAGAACCCTTGCAATATTGTATCACTTGGCAATAACAAGTAACACAAATAGATGAGCTGAAATTAAACTGAGCTAGAGCAGTTGAGTGTGCTGATGAGACAGGCCCCCAGGGATGTTTGCAGGTTGAATCTCTGGTTTCCTGATCTCAGCAAAAATGGTACTCAATTTGCCTTTTAATTTCACAGTTCCATTTTCACCAAGATCCAACTTCAAGATTTCATTTCTCAAAGTTCAGAATGTATCTGACTTTAGCTGTTTCCCTGCCTGCAGGTTTTATGGTGACAGTGTACTAGAGTTTATTTTGTTATTAAACTAAAACCAAGTAGTAAATGATAGGGAGGAAACAGAAGCAAATTCTTGAGGAGGTAATTTTTTCTTAAGTGACTGGTGTACCTTATTCTGAATGAGCAAATAGTGGAACATATCTTAGGAATTTGTCATCATATTTCATCTTTATTTTGCCTCTAGTTTAGCAAGTGAAGCAATATTTTAAAGAAACAATTTCTATAAGGGGAAAGGTAAATTGAGAGAATAATGGTGTTCTAGCAGTTATAATAGTTACCCACTAAACACTGTTTCAGTTACTGGATTGTTTTCTTTTTTAAATCCATGGACAAACATGGTGGGGAGAGATTGAAACTCAAATATTTCATTCTTTTCAGCTTTCCTGAAACTGCTGAGTGCCAGCTGCAGATTTTTATACCACACAGTTCAGAATTTTCAGGGAAAGGTAACAGGGAAGGAGGGAATCAGATTGATGTCACAAAATAGACAAAAACCAGTCTTTACCAAATAGTATGAAGAATAAGGACAGAAAGCAATGATAGAAGCTTGTGAGGCTGAGTGCTTGCCTCCCAACAAACTTATCTCTGTACAGTTTGCAGAGCCCACTCACATCCCCAAAATTTGCAGATAAAAATCCAAGAGTCTTTGCATCAAAGAGAAAAACAAAACTCAGCAGGTTCCCTGCTTTCTTCCATAATAACACAAACAATGCCAAGAGAGTCTTATGAAATATTCACATGTGTCATGCTATAAAAGAAAAAAAATAAAATTACCCATCCGGTGATATTCCCCACCTCCACCCACCCACCCCCAATGTTGAGGAAATAAAACTGAAGCAACATGATCATGAGAAGGGAATTGATGTTTGAACATTGTAGCTAGAGAAACAAAGGTTTTAAGAAACTGCTGTTGTTTTTCAAGCCCACAAAGGTTCAAAACCTTTGGAGATTCCTCATAGTGATTTTGAGAACATAGGAAAGCTGCTTAGGGTTAACTCTGCTCATTGTGGAAATTCTAGATCTTAGGGAACTTCTGTCTTCAACAAGTTCTCAGATTCTGGAAAACTGAAAGGATCAAATTCTACACCTTTTTAAAAAATAAAAACAAAAAACAGCTCAAATTAAAATGTTTTCTAAAATAAAATTATCACAAAAGTGTTCCATATTACTTGATTTCTTTAGAAACAGGTTCCTTTCCACCCTCTATAGAGATGGGAGGGAAGGTGTTTGTATTAAAAATGACTATCATCAAATATATTCAGAAGATAAGGGAATTTCACTAGAAATTCAAGAAATCAGGGGTATGTCAAGGTCCATGAGTTTTAAAGATGGCTTGCCTTTCATTTTGATGAAAGCAAATTCTTTTTCAAGTGTGTTCTATGAAACGAGACTTTTCCTAGAATGTTAAAAACTAAATAGAACGTAGGGAAAAAAGAAGAAAGCAGTACTTGGTAGTGGGAAGTGCAGAAATTGTGTCCCTTAATAGAAATATTAAAGAGCAATCTGTTCTCCAAAACAAACAGAACCATTTATCAAAACAGGTATGTCTTGCAAATAGCTGCGTATTTAAGACCAAAAAAAAAAAAAAAAAAAGGAAAAAAAAAGGGAAGTAGAAACATGCTGTTCTCAGACATTTCTTAGACAATCCCTTAATTCCTGTATTTTCATATGCTAGTTCTAGAAGGGATGACAGACTCTTCTGACTGACTGACACACCAAGAAGAAGTTTGAGGTTCCTCAGACACTACTCTGTCTCAACTGCCCAGGCAGGGCCAGAGGGGCTCTCCATTATGTTCATAGAGCCCTCCTTTCTACCACTACTTTGGCACATGTCACAATTGCAATATAATTTCTTTACATGTCAGTGGGTACCAAATGATAAGAAGGTAAGAACCAGATACTCATGTACTAAAATGGACTGATATGTTTGCATCCTCTCCCCCAAATTCATGCATTGAAATTCTAACCCCCAATGTGGTTATGTTAAGACATAGGACCATTGGAAAGCTAGATCATGAGGGTGAAGCCCCCATCAATGAGATTAGTGCCCTTTAGAAAAGAACTCTGGAGAGTTCTTTATTCTTCTTTCTGACATACAAGAAGAAGGTGGCAATCTGAAACCCAGAAGAGGGCCCTCACCAGAACTCAACCGTGCTGCCTCCTTGGTCTCAGCTTCTAGCCCTTAGGACACTGAAAAATAAATTTCTATTGTTCATAAGTCATCCAGTCTCTGGTACTTTGTTATATCTGACTCAATAAACGGGTGTCAATTCATTCTTTGTTAAATTAAATGATAAAGTAATGCATAAGGAAAATGAGACCCATACCTATTAATGGACTTTGGCACAGCTGCTTTGTGCCAAAGTAAATCTCTCCAAAGGCCTTCAAACATTTTTGAAAATATGATCCAGCAAATAATTTTATTATAAAAAGAAAAATTCTACAATAAAACCAGCAATGACTTATTACATAATGCAAGTATGTGCTTCTAATTAGCCACTTTTTAAAAATATTTAAGCAATAACTCTGGGCTGGACACTATGGAGAGAAGCTGATTTTTTGGAGCAATACCAAAATAATTCCATTCCATTTTTCCACACATATGTATCATGCTTCATCTGTGTTCCTGAAACTGTGCTGGGATACAACAACAAATGGAGCAGATCCAGACTCCTGAGGAGCCTGTAATCTAGTAGTACTTACTGGAGAACATGGGTATTCCTTCATTTTAAAAAAAGCAAATATAAGATTTTCTTGAGAGATTTTTTTTCCACAGAAAAACAATACATGTAGTTTTTAAAAGTTAAGGGAGGGGCTGGGGAGATAGCTTAGTTGGTAGAGTGCTTGCCTTGTAAGCACAAGGCCCTAGGTTCGATCCCCAGCACCAAAAAAAAAAAAAAAAAAAAAAAAAAAAAGTTAAGGGAAAGCTTCTGAGAAAAGAGATGCTAGAAAGGAAGAGAACAGCAGTGACCCTAAGTTTCTAGAACCTCTCTCTAGGTGGTTTTCCACTAGCCTGGTGCTTTGTGGAACTCTTCACTGATTTAGAGAGTATTGGAGGTTATTAACTGAATCCTTGGCATTCTTTCTTAACCCATCATAGCCCATATATTCTGAGGAACAAACCAGATGTTCTCTGCTTTCTGTGTCCCAGAAAACTCCCAAATTCCTAGGTGATGCTGATGGTACAGGTTCAGGCACCAGATTTTGAGATGCCACCCTCCCCACAAAAGCAACACTCTAACAACATATAGAGAAATAATGGCTAGGAAAGTCATCTGTTTCTAGCATCAGTGACCTGCTACAACATCCACATGTGTATCACACAGCAACTTCAACCTCACCCTTGCTCTTTCCTGGAATCTACTTTCTCTTCCAGAAATAACTTTACAGATATGTGACTTGGACAGACACAGGTTCTGCTTTTAGAAAGGCCTCATATTTGGTTAAATGTCCTCTTACTGTCATATAAATATTCTTAATAATTTTTAATGAAAGATTTCTCATTTTTCTTTTGCACAGGAATCACAAATGGTTTTCTTGTGACTCTAAACTCTTGACATCTAGGCATTGAGATTGTACAGTTTCCATATTAGCACAGTGTCCAACTTCCATGAGTTACTTTCATCCGAGGCATTATCATAAAAGCATGTTGAAGCCAAAATAGTGACTGACCTTAAGTGTCACAATCCTTCATAGGTGAGGTAAGGACCATGATAAAGGGATTCCTTTGGATTCCACCACGAACTCAAAGAACCAAGAATTTCTAAAGCAATGGCAGTTAGAAAGATTGGTCTCCCTTCAGTCATAGTCCATTGATACACTGGTTAAGTCAGAACTGTTCTTAGGACCTGCCAAACATCCTCCTGGGTAAGCAGATGGGGCTAAGTGGACTAAGGGGATGGGGAATAGTTCTTTTACTATATATACATGATTACTAGATATTCCTATATGACTACAATAGGTCTCAAAATCTGAACCTGTACCATCAGCATCCCTGAAGGATTTGTTAGAACTGTTCAACCTCAGACTTCTGAATCAATCCTTCTGAATCACAGGGTTTAACAAGCATCCAGGTGATTCTAATACTTCTGAGAACCACTGGTTTTTTATACATAGAAGAAACCATTACTTCTAGTTGACAATGTATAGCATCAGTTACTATGAATGTCCTATACCATTCACCCTATTAAGGAAAGTTACATTTATTCATTCATGTACTTCAATCATAGTTACTTTTATATACATTTATACATATGCCAAGAGTGTGTGTGTATGTGTCTCAAGTGAGTCAGTCACTGAAATGGACATAAGGCTAATTGTGTGTCATAAAAGGGGTTACAGTCTAATGCACAGGATATGAAGAGGCAAATTTATAGACAAGAATGATACTGCCCAGAATTCAAAGTACCAGAAAGTGTACTATGGTCATGATTAAGAGGAGAGAAAACATAGAGCTTATTAAAGCAGGGTTAGCAACACTTAGTAGAAGCACTCCATAAACTGGAATTTTGACATGGGTTAATAGGGAAAAGAATCTTCCCATACAGGAAAAACATAAAGGCATGAGTTGGGAAAGAATAGTGTATTTCCAGATGAATGAGTAATTCTGTTGTATTGGATTTGAGTTCTGTGAAAAGGATTAATCTGAGAATAAACCAGAATAATAGGGTGAGGCCAACTTTTTGAGTGAGGGCCTTGGGTGCAAGGCAGAGTTCAGGCTTCTCAGAATGAGGGTGAGTACAGTGTTCTGAGTCTTGTAATGGGGGTGGACAGCACTCCTCTCAAATTCCTGCTCAATCTTGGCCACATTTCCACTGTGTGATTACGTAGGAAAACATGTAAGCAATCTGTGATGCTATTTTCACAAATAGAAAAATATGTTTGTCCTTTTATTTCAAAGGTAAAGTCAGATGGGCAGAAATGAGTTTAGAACCATGTGGAGACAAAGGCAATTGCTGTGAAAATAGATGCTTCTTTATGGCTCTTGCCAGACAATGCATAAGATGCTATTTGTAAATTGCCTTTTTATTTTTTCACATTGGAATCTCTCATGAGTACAGGTTTGTTGTTGTTCATGACTTTATTTATTTTTTTTTAAATTACAAGTAATTTGTAGTTTGGAGAGTTTTCTGAGCAAGGGTGTGTTTAAGCTTCCACTTTTAGACACCAGACTTCCAGTTCGTTTTCTCTCCCCACCCTCATTTCCTGTGTGGTGTCATGGATGGATTAATATGCAGCCTTTTTAAATCCCTGGGCAAGACACATCTGTGACAACATGACCGGCCCTAAGGAGAAGGAGTAATATCACTTGTTAGCTAGCTTTTTAGCTCTTTATGCTGATTTCATTATACCACTCTGACTTTTTTAAGGCTAGGTAAAAAAATGTAGACAAATGGATTATAATAAGTAAAACAACCTATTAAAAATATGTATGTGCTTAGAAAATAATTAATCTCTGGAATGTTAGTTCCTGAGGGCAAAAACTATGGCTAATTCTGTACAGCATTCAAATGATATAAACTAAGTCAATGCTTTGAGAGCCTCATTTAAAAAGCAATACAAAAATAGCTAGGAAAATGTAAATTAGTACTACTTATATGGACAGCAAGTTGGCAGTGCCCATGCAAACTTAAAATACATGTAAAATGCAGGCCAAAAGTTATAGTTCTAGGATTTTTATCTTATAGAAATACTCAAATAGACAAAATGGCTTTGTACAAGGTTAGCCAATAAAGTATAAATTATAGTAGCAATTTTTAAAAAGATTGTAAACAATCAAAACGACCATAAATAGGTAAGTGATTAAGTAAAGAACATTCATAGAATACTTGGCAACCAAAGCAAAGGAGGAGGAAGCACTTTATATACTAATACGGAAAGAGTTCCATCATATAGTTTCTGACAAATGAAAGAGGCAGCATAATGAAGTCAATGTATTAACATTAAAAACCAGTGACAAGAATTTATATGCTGATTTATAAAAATAAACAAACAAATACCAGGTCAGGAACAGTGGCATATGCCCGTAATCCCTGAGACTCAGGAGGCTGAAGCAGAAGGATCACGAGTTCAAGGACAACCTAGGCAACTTAGTGAAACTCTGTCTCAAAATTAAAAAAAAAAAATAATAGAAAGGGCTGGGCACGCAGCTCAGTGGTGGAGTGCTCCTGAATTAAATCCCAGTATCAATAAACAAATTTTTAAAAAGTATACAGGAAATATGGATTCAAAACAAAGATAACACTGACAACTTCCAAGGAAAGGAAACTAAGAGGTTGAGAAAAGAGTTGGGAGACTTTTCTTTACATATTCTTTTGTGTCTTTTAGGTTTACAGCTGCAGCAATGTGTTATCTACATAAAAGTAAATGGCCCCTACCTCTGAATGTTACAAAAATCAACTCAGAATAACGACTTAAATGTAAGGCCTGAAACTATGAAATTACTAGAAGAAAACAGGAACTGCTTCAGGACATTGGAATGGACAAAGACTTTTTGAATAAGACCCCAAAAGCACAGGAAACAAAAGCAAATATAGACAAATAGGATTGTATCAAACTAAAGTTTCTACACCATAGAAATAATCAACAAAATTAAGAGATAACCTATAGAATGGGAGAAAATATTTACAAACTATCTGAGAAGGGAATAATATCCAGAATATGTAAGAAACTACAAAAACTCAATAGCAAAAACAAATACCCTATTTAAAAATGGGCAAGAATTCTAAATAGACATTTATCAAAGAAAACACATAAAAAGCAACAGATATATGAGAAAATGGCCAAAATCACTAATCATTAAGGAAATGAAAATCAAACCTCAACAAAATACCACCTCATTGCTGTAAGAATGGCTAATATCAAAAAGACTAAAAATAGTAAGTGCTGGCACAGATGTGGAATAAATGAGTCCCTGCAAACTGTTGTGGGAATGTAAATTAGTACAGTGATTATGAAAAACAATATGGAAGCCCTCAAAAATTAAAAACAGAACTACTATATGATCCAGAAATCCCACTACTGGGTAGGCATCCAAAGGAAATGAAATAAATCTGTCAGAGACATATGCACTCCAATGTTTACAGCAGCACTGTTGACAATGTCCAGGAAATGGAAAAGTTCATTAACTGATGAATTAATTTTAAAATGTGGTAAACACAATGGAATACTATTCAGTCATAACAAAGAATGAAATCCTGTCATTTGTGACAACACGAATGAAACTGAGATCCTTATGTTAAGTAAAAGAAGCCAGGGACAGAAAGAAAAGTACCATATGATCTCACTCATATGTAGATTATAAAAAAGTTGATCTCACAGAAGTTGAGAATAGAATGGTAGTTACTAGTGGCTGGAGAGTACAGAGAAGAGGGGTGGGAAAAGGTTGATCAATGCATACTAAGTTACCGTTAGATAGGAGTAAGAAGTTCTGGTGCACTATTGGACTATAGGGTGTCTCTAGATGATAATGTACTGTACATTTCAAAAATGTAGAAGAAAGGGTTTGAATGTTTTCACTATAAATTATAAATGCTTGAAGAGATAATTTAAATATTATATCCTGTTTATAGGTATGAAAACATCACATGGTATCCCCATAAATATGTAAGATTTGTGTATTTTATGTGACAGTTAAAGTTATTATTAAAAAGTAAATTAAATAAAATAAGATTTATGAGCAGGTATTTAAAATTAACTAAATTATCAGCCTGAAAAGTAAAATAGAAATTTTTATTTCTCTTAATCCTTCTGAAAGACTGTCACTTTGAAGTTCTATTTCATAAATACTCAACAATATTTCTCCGCTCATAAACAAAATAGGGACCAGGAATATAGCTCAGTAATAGAGCACTTGCCTAGCATAAACAAGGCACTGGATACAAGCCCTGGCACCACAAAAAAAATTTAAAAAAAAAATAGATGCTAGATGATGGGTAGATTCAGGATAGATACAGATAATGGATAGATGAATTGGATAGACAGATATATAAAATTTTTTATCTTGCCAAGAAAGAAAAAGATCCAAGTATCATCACCTTTACCCTAAAGAGTCAAAGCTAAAAAGATAAGGCAGTGTCTTAGTCTGTGGTGCTATAACAAAATAAACTGAGTAGTTTATAAACAATAGAAATTTATTTATTACAGTCATGGAGGCGAGGGAGTTCAAGATTAAGTTGCCAATAGATTTAGAATTCAATGAGGGTCTGCTTTAGCACCTTTTTCCTTGATCCTAACATAGTAGGAGTAAGATGTCTCTCTTTGTCCTCTTTTGTAAGAGTATTAATTCCATTTATGGGGGCTCCAGTCTAATGACCTAATCATCTCTCAAATGTTCCACCTCCAAATACCACCATCTTGAATGGGAGAAAATATTTACAAACTATCTTGAAAGTTAGGACTTCACATAAATTTTAGGGGGACACAAACTTTTAGGCCATAGTAGCCAGGTAAGAAAATGTCACTGAAATAGTGATCTTGGAAAAGGGTTACAATATGCAAAAGTGTGGAAAGTGGGTTAATAAGCCAAGCTATTTATTTTGATTTTCTCATTTCAGGGAAAATGTCATGGAACCTATTAATTCATATACAATATAAAATGCAATGTCCAAAAATAAACCAGTTGCCCAATAAAAATTAAGCATTCTACCAATGGATATATAATATTTTTGTAATGAAATCATAAAGAAAGTCATTATATGTGACCTTTAAAAGAAAACATATCATGCCATGTAATGATATACTGATCAATAACATCTTCACAGTAATTATTATATTAAATATATGCAGGTATGATAACAAACACAATTAAATAAAAACTATTGTACAAGGGACCAAAACAACAAGTCCCCTAAGAACAGTCCTGTTATAATCTGTTTTAATTAAGGATGGATTCAAATCATCTGAGGAAAGCAAGGATTACATTCTTTGAAGCTGTCCTCTATAAATATTACTCTTCTCAGTGGGCTCCTGCTTCATCCTGAGTGACTGTGAATTTAATGTTATAGTTTCTGACAAGTGCCAGGAGATATTCACAGGTACTGCTGTAGGACAGAACAATGGATTCTAATCATCAGCAAAGTTCACCCTGAATTAACATCCTTTAACTAAAGCTGAAGAGACTTTCTGCCCAATGTGGGAATATAAATTTTAGCTCTTTCTGCATGAAAGTGAGATAATGAGAGGTCAAGTCTTCCCTTGAAAATATTTTAGGCCCATTCCAAAATATGCATAAGTGGGATAACTGATGGTCAAAAATTGACCAAAATTTTACATTTTTGCCTGAAAAATACACAGACAAATGTTATTGAAAGTCCCTTTTAGTCATTTTTTTTTTTTTTTTAAGTAGCCAGAGGATATTTAAACCTGAGCAAATGACTTCATGGTAAAGGACCAAAAATAAACTGGTTACAAAATGTATGTCTTGGTAACTAAATCAGTTGACTTGCAGTAATGGATTATAAGCAAGCAAAAAAACCCCAGTTATACTTTAGTGGATGCCTAAATAAGAAATATGGTTTGGCTATATTTTATCCAAAGTTATTCTTTCTGGCAGTGTATCGGTTAGAATAAGTTTAAGCCTCATTTAACAGAAAGATCAAAATAACAGTGTCTGAAACAAGAGAATTTTATTTCTCTTATGTAAAGCAGTCCTAGGGTTGGTACAAGGTCTCGCATAGTTATCAGGACCAAGGTTCCTCCTCTCTTACTTCTGAGCATCCTAGATGGTTTCCATCTTCAAAGACACCCATGTCATTCAAGATGGTAGCTTCATCTTCTGCCCATATAGTCACTTCACAATTATGAAGAGGTGAAAGAAAGGGAACACAATTGTCAACTGAGTGCTAGAGAAATATAATTTAAAACCAAAATCTCTGAATCCAGAAATCCTCTCAACAAAGGTAGTGGAGAAAGAAAGCATTGATTTTTGAATAAGCATGAAACTAAAACGTGATGCACATCACAGGCAATCTGATGAGATTGAAAAGACAGAGTAAAACCTCACCCTTCATATAGACAAACACACAACCCATTGCATACATGTTCTCAAGCTAAATAATGACTAGTCTTCAAGTAATACAACATGTCCCCTATATGTTATTGTACAGCCTAAATGTACCTGGTAATTGAGGTGACCTCTCTTGGTTAACTGACTGTAAACAAAGGAAAAATAATGATCTCATATCTTGGTGACAAGAGATAGTTTTACAATTTGGATTCAGGTTAAAATTATGTTCCCACCTCGCTGTTTAAAGTAGGAAATAGGGAACTCTTTTCCTTGATATTTATATTTACAGGAAATGGATCCCCAAAGTTTTGGGGACCTGTACTCATAGATCAATCTGACAAAGAGCCTGCATACTTTTAAAAAAGATTTGTACTTTTCTAAGAGGCTGGAAAGTACTTCCAGTTACAAGTTTCTAAAATAAATGTTCTTAGCCAATGGAGGGAAGGGAAATCTCTAGCTTTACTTTGAACAGGGGAAAAGTAAGCCTCTTACTTTTAATTTGCATTTGTCTTATATGCATTGATTTCCTTTGAGGAGTATTTTTGGAAAACTCACACAAAAATTTCCATTTATATCTCATTAGCCAGCACTTACTTAAATGGATACACTTAGCATCCCAGAAAGCTGCAAAACAGTCTTTCAGTTGGGTGCATTGCTACATTAAAAAAAAAACAAAAAAACAAAAAAACAAAAAATCATACATCAGGATCCATCTCTAAGAAAAATTCGATTTTTCCACTGGTAATATCTAGGTAGCAGATCAAGTTGCCTATAGTATTCTTGTTATAAAACAATGAAATATACCATCTACAGAAGAAATTACCTTTCTATAATTCTTTTTTAATAATGGGAGATTGGAAAAGGTGAGGTCCATCAAAATTATCTGGAATGATTCCTTATTTAGAACTCAAGTTTAAAAACTGTGATAGAGGAGAAAGTTTCGCTGGAAATGAACTTGTTTTATTCCATTATATAATACATGCTGATCCAGAAAAAGGTCATTACTGATTCACTATTTAGGAATAGCTTCTATTCATATCTGTAACCAGTGAGCATTCTACTTACAATAGCAAGAAAAGCTATAGAATACTTAAGAATTGTCTAAATATGAAATATACAAGAATGAAAAACAGAACTTTTAAAACCCTCTGAAGTACACAAAAAAAACTGATCTAAAGGCGAGGCACACTTTGCGTTAAAATGAGAAAAACCCAACATCATGAAAATGTCAAGTGCACAAGATTTTTATCCCTTTAATACAACTTCAGTAAAAACTGTTTTTCAATTAGACAAAGATCACACTGAAGCTGTATTTAAAAAGTAAATAAACAAAAATGCCATGAAAACTATGATAATGAAGAACAATATAGGATTGGCCTCTCTAGATATTAAAATATGTAACGAAGTCTTAACCATTACAATAGTGTCGTCTCCCACACACGGATTAGCAAACAGAATAAGATGTCTGAAAATAAACCAAACTACAAAAGGGGACTTAGTGTATATTAATGATGGTGGTTCACATCAGTAAGGAAAAGAGTATTTAAAATACACTACTGGGCTGGCTAGGTAACCATCTGCAAAAACATTAAAATAGAACTCAAATCTCAAAATGAACACTAGGAAAACATTTCAATGGATCAAAATTTAAATTAAAACAAGGAAGATAAAAGTGTACAAGAAGAAAACATTAATAGACCATTCTAAATTGTGACTCCAATGTCCAGAAGTATTAAAAGATTAATAAATTCAACTAAATAAGAAAAAAATGTGTAAGAAACAAAACAAAGCCGGAAAAAAAAAAAAAAAAACAAGAACTTCGAGTGTAGGTCAGGGGTATAGCACTTGCTTAGGATGTGCAAGGCCCTGGGTTCAATCCTGGGCAGAGAGAGAGAGAGAGAGAGGAACAAGGAAAACACTCTAAGCAAAACAAATAATGAATTGACAAATAAATTTGAAATGAATATTGTATAAAAGGGCTAATATCCCTAAAATATAAAGTATGTTTCAAAAAATAAGGAAAAGCAATAAAAGGGATAAAATTTACAAATAATGGACAATTCACAAAAAGGAAATATGAATCTTAAATCTGTTGAAGTCACCTACTGGGTTAAATGATCCTTTGCAAAATGTCCTTTGCAAACTTACTTATTGTTTTCCCCTTTGCCTGACATTTAAAATTCAAAAGAAAAGTTGCACCTACACGATTTGGATATTAACTGCTAGTCAGCTATTCCATGAAAAAGGAACAAGAAAAACATTGGTCATAAGACCTCCTAATCAGTAATCTTTCTTTAGCTTTACAGAACCCAGAACATCTAGTCGCCCTCAGGTAGCATCAGAATGTGCATTAAGAAATGAACCACTACAGTATTAGTGATTACTCTGACACCACCCATCTGTGGCTAACCATACACTTCCTTAAATTTCCTATATAAGCTCTTCACCTGCAGTTGTTAGTGAAGATGATGTTTCCAGGGCAGGAGTCTGCCATCTTCAAACTTGCCAGCATGGAGCCAGTAAAGTTCTTTCTACTTCCTGTTACTGTTTCCTAAGTCATCGGTTTTACTAGATGACAACAGAACCAGACATTTCATGGTTACAGTATGAGAAAATGTGTAATATCATTTATGATACAGATTAAAACTGACTGGATAGCTCTTATCTATCAGATGGACAAAAGTTGATTAAACTGTGGGAAAATTGTACTCTCATGTCTTGCTGGTGAGACTGTAACTTGGCACAACCCTTAGTGCAATGGAATTGGACAATATCTATAAGAATAGCACATTCATAATCTATTTTTGAAATTGTTTGAATTCTAGACTCTCTGCACATAGGTAAAAAGTTGTGTGTGTGTGTGTGTGTGTGTGTGTATGTGTGTGTATACACAGATATATAGTTATTCATTGGACCATTATTTGTAATTACATAAAGTTGGAAACAACCCAGTAAAGCTCCATGCAGTTGTCAAAAGAATGAGAAAGCAATTTATGTAGTCATACAATTATCTTCAAGATATATTAATACAGGCGATCTAAAATGGCAGACTAGAGGGTGACTGCATCTCCAGTCGCTCCAGAACCCAGGATTCAAGAAGGGGAGGCATTGAGAGACTCGGACTAAAATAGAGCCACGGGGTGAGTCTCCCCCACCGGGTGAAGCTTGGCCTGGGCGGCAGGCCCAGATAGGGGCAGCTTATCAGAGCAGGGCAGGGCAGCTAGAGTCTTCCCCAGGTAGCCCTGATCATTCCGGCGGTGGGCTCCTCCCACACGGTCAGCTTCTCGGAGCAGGCCACCCAGTGAGAGCCTTTCTGCACAAGACCAGCTACAAGTCCCGCCAGCAGCAAGCTCCGGCCCGCAGGCAGCTTCAGGGACCAGGACAGGGCAGCCAGGGACTTCCCCAAGCAGCCCTGCTCCCTCTGGCAGCAGGCTCCTTTCACGGCCAGCTTCTTGGAGCAGGCCCCCCAGTGAAAGCCTTTCCGCACAGAGCCAGCTCCAAGCCCTGGAACCAGTAGCGGGCTAGGGGCAGCTTTCTTCGGAAGCACTGCATTATCAAGTTCCTCCAAGACTTCGGGCTACTAAAGGCTGGGCGGTGATACACTGGAAATCTATAGGGACACTATAAACCAATAGAGGAAATCTGCAATATCTCAGAGTCCCACTGACATCTGACCAATATGAGAAAACAAGGGAAGAAAATGTCCCAAACAAACCTAGATACTATATCAATAAAACCCAATGGCAGCACAGCAGAAGAAATGTCAGAAAGAGAGTTCAGAATGTACATAATTAAAACAATCAGGGAGGCAAACGAGGAGATGAAAGAGTAAATGCAGGCATTGAAGGAGGAGATGAAAGAGCAAATGCAGGCATTAAATGATCGCACCAATCAACAGTTAAAAGACCAAATACGGGAAGCAAGAGATCATTTCAATAAAGAGTTAGAGATACTGAAAAAAAAAAAAAACAGAAATCCTTGAAATGAAGGAAACAATAAACCAAGTTAAACACTCCATAAAAAGCATAACCAATAGGATAGAACACCTGGAAGACAGAACCTCAGACATTGAAGACAAAATATTTAATCTTGAAAACAAAATTGACCAAATACAGAAGATGGTAAGAAATCATGAACAGAATCGACAAGAATTATGGGATATCATGAAAAGGCCAAATTTAAGCATTACTGGGATTGAGGAAGACTTAGAGAAACAAACCAAAGGAATGAACGATCTATTCAGTGAAATAATATCAGAAAATTTCCCAAATCTGAAGAATGAAATGGAAAACCAAGTACAAGAGGCTTATAGGACTCCAAATATACAAAATTACAACAGATCCACACCAAGGCACATTATAATGAAAATACCTAACATACAAAATAAAGACAGAATTTTAAAGACTGTGAGAGAAAAGAACCAAATTACATTCAGGGGGAAACCAATAGGGATATCAGCAGATTTTTCAATTCAGACCCTAAAAGCTAGAAGGGCCTGGAACAACATTTTTCAAGCCCTGAAAGAAAATGGATGCCAACCAAGAATCTTATACCCAGCAAAACTTACTTTCAGATTTGATGACGAAATAAGATCCTTCCATGATAAACAAAAGCTAAAGGAATTTACAAAAAGAAAGCCGGCATTACAGAACATTCTCAGCATAATATTCCATGAGGAAGAGATGAAAAACAACGATGCAAATCAGCAACAGGACGAACTAGCCTAAAGGAATAGCCAAATAAAGGAGAAATCAAATCATGTCAAAAAACAAAAATGAGTCAAATGACTGGGAATACCATATCACAATAATAACCCTGAATGTTAATGGCCTGAACTCATCAATCAAAAGACATAGACTGGCAGATTGAATTAAAAAGAAAAAATCCAACAATATGCTGCCTGCAAGAGACTCATCTCATAGAAAGAGATACCCATAGACTAAAGGTGAAAGGATGGGGAAAAAACATACCATGCACAGGGACACAGCAAAAAAGCTGGAGTATCCATCCTCATTTCAGATAATGTGGACTTCAAGCCAAAACTAGTCAGAAGGGATAAAGAAGGACATTACATACTGCTTAAGGGAAGCATAAATCAGCAAGACATAACAATCATAAATATCTATGCCCCGAACATTGGCTCATCCATGTATGTCAAACAAATCCTTCTCAATTCCAGAAATCAAATAGACCACAACACAATAATACTAGGTGATTTTAACACACCTCTCACCACTGGATAGATCTTCCAAACAAAAATTGAATAAAGAAACCATAGATCTCAATAACACAATCAACAATTTAGACTTACCGACATACATAGAATATGCCATCCAACAAAGAATGAATACACTTTCTTCTCAGCAGCACATGGATCCTTCTCTAAAATAGACCATATATTATGCCACAAAGCTACTGTTAGCAAATACAAGAAGATAGAGATACTACATTGTACTCTTATCAGATCATAATGAATTGAAATTAGAAATAAATGACAGAATAACAAACAGAAACTTCTCCAATACCTGGATATTAAATAATACACTATTATATGATGAATGGATAACAGAAGACATCAGGAGGGAAATAAAAAAAATTCTTAGAAGTAAACGAGAACAAAGACACATCATATCAAAATCTCTGGGACACTATGAAAGCAGTACTTAGAGGAAAATTAATTACATGGAGCACATTCAATAAAAGAAGAAAAAATCAAAAAATAAATGATTTAACACTACAGCTCAAAGCCCTAGAAAAAGAAGAGCAGACCAACAACAAAAGTGGTAGAACATAGGAAATAGTTAAAATCAGAGCCGAAATCAACGAAATTGAAACAAAAGAAACAGTCGAAAAAATAAACAAAATAAATAGTTGGTTCTTTGAAAAAATAAACAAAATTGATAAACCCTTAGCCACACTAACAAAGAGAAAGAGGGAAAACTCAAATTACTAAAATTCAGAATGAACAAGGAAATATCACAACAGACACGAGTGAAATACAAAACATAATTAGAAGCTATTTCGAAAATCTATACTCCAACAAAACAGAAAACCTCGAAGACATCAACAAGTTTCTAGAGACATATGAATTACCTAAACTGAACAAGGAGGACATACACAACTTAAATAAATCAATTTCAAGCAATGCAATAGAAGAGGTCATCAAAAGCCTACCAACAAAGAAAAGTCCAGGACCAGATGGGTTCTCAGTCGAGTTCTACAAAACCTATAAAGAAGAGCTCGTTCCAATACTCCTCAAAGTATTCCATGAAATAGAACAGGAGGGAACCCTCCCAAACTCGTTCTATGAAGCCAATATCACCCTGATACCTAAACTAGATAGAGACACATCGAGGAAAGAAAATTTCAAACCAATATCCTTAATGAACATCGATGCAAATATTCTCAACAAAATTTTAGCAAATCGCATGCAAAAATATATTAAAAAGATAATGCACCATGATCAAGTGGGTTTTATTCCAGGGATGCAAGGTTGGTTCAACATCCGGAAATCAATACATGTCATTCACCATATCAACAGACTTAAAGTTAAGAATCATATGATTATTTCAATAGATGCAGAAAAAGCATTCAATAAAATACAGCATCCCTTCATGCTCAAACACTAGAAAAAATTGGGATAGTGGGAACATTCCTTAACATTGTAAAGGCCATCTACGCTAAGCCCATGGCCAATATCATTCTAAATGGTGAAAAACTGAAAGCATTCCCCCTAAAAACTGGAACAAGACAGGGATGCCCTCTTTCACCACTTCTATTCAACATTATCCTTGAAACTCTAGCTACAGCAATTAAATTAAAATCCCAATCATGTACCTTACAGAAATAGAGCAAGCAATCATGAAATTCATCTGGAAGAATAAAAATCCCAGAATAGCTAAAGCAATCCTCAGTAGAAAGAACGAAGCAAGGGGTATCACAATACCAGATCTTCAACTCTACCACAAAGCAATAGTAACAAAAACAGCATGGTATTGGTACCAAAATAGACAGGTAGATCAATGGTACAGAATAGAGGACATGGACACAAACCCAAATAAATACAATTTTCTCATACTAGACAAAGGGGCCAAAAATATGCAATGGAGAAAAGATAGCCTCTTCAACAAATGGTGCTGGGAAAACTGGAAATCCATATGCAACAGAATGAAATTAAACACCTATCTCTCACCCTGCACAAAACTCAACTCAAAATGCATCAAGGACCTCAGAATCACACCAGAGACCCTTCATCTTATAGAAGAAAAAGTAGGTCCAAATCTTCAACATGTCAGCTTAGGATGAGACTTCCTTAACAGGACTCCCATAGCACAAGAAATAAAAGCAAGAATCAACATCTGGGATAGATTTAAACTAAAAAGCTTTCTCTCAGCAAAGGAAACTATCAGCAATGTGAAGAGAGAGCCTACAGAGTGGGAGAATATCTTTGACACTCATACTTCAGATAGAGTGCTAATTTCCAGAATATATAAAGAACTCAAAAAACACTACACCAAGAATACAAATAATCCAATCAACAAATGGGCTAAGGAAATGAACAGACACTTCACAGAAGAAGATGTACAAGCAATCAACAGATATATGAAAAAATGTTCAACATCTCTAGTAATAAGAGAAATGCAAATCAAAACTACCCTAAGATTCCATCCTACCCCAATTAGAATGGCGATTATCAAGAACACAAGCAACAATAGGTGTTGGCGAGGATGTGGGGAAAAAGGTACACTCATACATTGCTGGTGGGGTTGCAAATTAGTGCAGCCACTCTGGAAAGCAGTATGGAGATTCCTCAGAAAGCTTGGAATGGAACCACCATTTGACCCAGCTATCCCACTCCTTGGCCTATACCCAAAGGACTTAAAATCAGCATACACAAAGATACAGCCACATCAATGTTCATATCTGCTCAATTCACAATAGCCAGATTGTTGGAACCAACCTAGATATCCTTCAGTTGATGAATGGATAAAGAAACTGTGGCATATATATACAATGGAATATTACTCTGCCATGAAGAATGATAAAATTATGGCATTTGCAGGCAAATGGATGAAATAGGAGAATATCATGCTAAGTGAGATAAGCCGATCTCAAAAAACTAAAGGATGAATGATCTCGCTGATAAGGGATGAGGACATACAATGGGGGGTGGGAGGGTTAGCGTTAGGGTTAGGGTTAGGTTTAGGGTTAGGGATAAGGAGGGTGGTAAGAATGGAGGAAGGAAGGACTGCATAGAGGGAAAAGAGGGGTGGGAGGGGTGGGAGGAAGGGAGAAAAAAATAACAGAATGAATCAAACAACATTACCCTATGTAAATTTATGAATACACAAATGGTATGCCTGGACTCCATGTACAAATAGAGAAGCAACATATATCCCATTTGTTTACAATTAAAAAAAAGATATATTAATACATACAAAAAAGATCTCAATATGTAGAATAATTTGCATAGTACTGACGGGAAAAGGAAATGTTCCCTCTGAAGGTCCAGTAATTGAATTTATGAAATAAACAGGCAGTACTCAAAAAAGGTACTCAAATTTATTAGGTGAATGGGAGAAACTGCATAAAGGAAAAGTGATTACTCCAAACCCCAGTAAAACCGAGAATCTTATATACTCTGTTATATGGGAGAATAAAAGAGGACTTTAGGCAACTTAGGGTACAGTAAACAGTTTGGGGAAAAGAAAAATGACCCTTAAAGGAAAAGTTATACCTGGGCAAAGTCTGTCTGAGCCTGGTACTGACTTTCAGTTCCTTTCCAGTGACACCATCTTTCCTAGCTGACAAAAATTCCTGGAGAGGGGACTTGTGACACTTTTATTTCCTCTGGTGAATCTGTCTTTAGTCGCACAAGGGAAGTTCAGAGAAAATCCTTCCTTGTGCTCATTATATCCCAAGTGCCTCAGTTTGAAGCCCAGGAGATGACATATTTTGGAATGGCATTTACCAACCTCCTTCAGTGGGCTGCCTGCCATATATGTAAAAAGGAAAGAAAATCACATTTTTATCTTTCTATTTATTAAAAGGGTTAATTTCCATTTCTCACTCACACCTTGTTTGTCACTCTAACCCTTCCCCCCACGAGGCACACATACAACACTATATAAGTGCATATATGTAATATGGGTCATAAGTATTTATGTACATACACAAACATTTAAAATTTCCAGATTAATGGAATAAATATGGTTACTTTATTGAATGGAATGTGTCACAGGGCATTACAGACAGGGTGGGAAGGAGACTTCTTACCAAGTAACTCTTCAGAGGTATTTTTAACCATGTTGATTCATTACTACTTTAAAAATAACATTTTTTCAAAAAAGGAGGGTCACTAGAGAGTGAACACATGCAATTTGGGATATAAACCAAGTTTGGGATATAAACTAAAAAAATATCTATCATAATCATAAATGCCTACATTTTTCTTAAAACATTTCTATATCTGATTATTTAAATTGCCAGTAACAGAATTTCTATGTCTAAGTCTGTCATTGAATATTTATCTGGGATACTCAGACTTGCAGTGAATGAGTAAAGGAAAATGCATTTGAGTTAGATAGATAGTTCCATTTAATTTACATAATTGTCATTTAGTAAAAGGGTTTCCCTTTTCACAAATGTGATAAATTACGTTCCCAATTCAATCAGATAGAATCACATTGTAGAACTGTTTGAAAAATATTTTTTCCATTGTGTATATAAACCACATTTTCTTTACCCATTCATCTGTTTATGGGCATCTAGGCTAATTCCATAGCATAGTTATTGTACAAGACTGGGATCCTAATTAGAATAAGATGTATTCCATGTTTGCATAAGTATATCAAAATAGATTCTATTGTCATGTATAACTAAAAAGAAAAATAATTTTATTAATTGGCAAGGATCTGCACTCCTATTTACGGTTTTCTCAGGGTAACTCCTTTCAGATTTTTAAATTATGTGTGAAACACAAGAGAGCATAAATAAAGCCCTGTCAGAAAGCAGTTTAGCATCTACACAATTCTGGAAATTGACTAATGTTATACTTGGTAAATTTTATGATGTTTAACTTTTTACACTTTATTTTTTTAAACTCATAATTTATTATTATTATTAAAACATTAATTGCACAAATTAATAGGTTTTGCTGTGCCTTTTCATACACGCATTATTGTGCTTTGATCATATCTACCCTCCCTTCCACCTTTTCTTACTCCACCATATTTCCTCCTCCCTCTCTCTGTTCACCTTCCCCTTCCCTAATAATCCCTCTTCTACTTTCAGGTCTTTTTTTCCCCACTTTCCACATATGAGAGAAAATACTGTTTTTCTGGCTTATTTCACTAAATATAATTATCTCTCTGGTTCTACCCATTTTCTTGAAATTGATATCATTCTTCCTTATGACTGAATACTCCACCATGTAGATATACATATTTCTTTTTAAATTCATCCATTAGTGGGTATCTAAGCTGATTCCATAACTTGGCTATTGTGAATAGTGTGTGACTCCTTCAGGTATATGCCCAGGAGTAATACTGTAGTTCTGTTTTCAGTTTTTGAGAAATCTCCATACTGTTTTCCACGGCTCTTATTAGTGAAAATGACAATTTACATTACAGAGTATAGGGTTCCTTTTTCTCCCCAACCTCACTAATGTTTGTGACTCTACTTTGATAATAGCCATTTTGACTAGGGTAGGTTAGCTAGAGATATTTAGCATGTTTTCATGTATTCATTGGATTTGTACTTCTTTGAGAAGCATCTGTTCAGATCATTTTACCACTTTCAATTGGATTGTTTATTCATTTGAAGTTAAGGTTTTTGAGTTCTTTACATGTTCTGGTTATCAATCCTCTGTTAGATGATTAACTGGCAAAGATTTTCTCCCATTCAGTAAGTTTTCTGTTCACTCTGTTGATGTTCCCTTTTGTATTAGTCAGCTTATAGTCTGACTAATTTAGTCATTGTATTAGTCTCTGTGACCAAAATTCCTGACAAGAACAACTTATAAGAGAAGAAGTTTATCTGACTCACAGTTTCAGAGGTTAGTCCGTGAACAGCTGGCTCAATGGCTCTAGGCAAGAGGTGAGGCAAAACATTATGGCAGAAAAGTGTGGCAGAAGAAAACTGCTCACCCATGGAAGCCAGAAAGCACACAGCAGGAGGAGTCAACAGAATAAGATATAACCCCAAGGATACACCCCACCTGCCTATAGTTACCACCCATTACCGTAGTCCTTTTGAATTATTAATCCATCATGCAGATTAATCCACTGATTTGGTTACAGCACTCATAATCTAATAATGTGATTTCAGGGGACACCTCATGTCCAAACCATAACACCTTTGCTGTGCAGAAGCTTTTTAAATTGATGCAATCCCATTTGTCAATTCTTGCACTTATTTTCTGGGCTGCTGAAGTCCTATTCAGGAAATCCTATGTCAATATCTTGAAGAATTTCCTTTATTTTCTTCTAGCAGTTTTCCAAGTTTTGGCTCTTATATTAAAGTCCTTGATCCAGTGAGATTATTATTGGTGTATAGAAAAGGTACAAATTTTTGTATGACAATTCTATATATCTTATTACTTTGTTGAATTTGCTTATCAGTTCTAAAAGTCTTTTGGTATAGTGAACACCCAGATCTTACTTCTGATTTTAGAGGACAGACTTTCTCAGCTTTTCTTCATTCAGTATGTTAGCTATGGGCTTATTATATATATCCTTTATTATGTTGAGGTATGATCCCTCTATATGTATTTCATTTGGGGATTTTATCATGAAAAAAAGGATGTTGAATTTTTCAAAGGCTTTTACTGCATCTAATGGGATGATTATGTAATTTTTATCTTTAATTGTATTTATGTGCTTACTATAGTTATTGATTTGCATATTATGAATCATTCTTATATCACTGCAATAAAACCAACTTGACCATAGTGTATGATATTTCCAATGTGCTATCGAATTTGATTTGCAATTATTTTATTGAGGATTTTTGCATCGCTGTTGATCAAGGATACTGATCTATAGTTGTCTTGTTTTGTTGTTGTGTCCTTATCAGGTTTAAGTAACAGAGTAGTAGTGGCTTCCTAGAATGAGTTTGAGAGGTTTCTTTCTCTCTATATTTTATGGAATAGTTTGAGAAGCATTGGTATTTTTTCTTCCTTAAAAGGCTGGCAAAATTCAGCAGTGAATCCATTCAGTCCTGGGTTTTTCTTTGTTGGGAGACCTTTTATTTCTACTTTAATCCCATTGCTTTTTCTATGTTTAGTTTTTTCTATATCCTCTGGAATAATTTTTATAGATCATATATCCAGAAATTTGTCCATTTCTTCTTGGTTTTCAAGTTATAGGCAAATATTTTTTCAAATGATATTATGAATTTCAGTGGTATCCATTGTAATGTCACCTTTTTCATCCCTAGTTTTATTTATTTAGATCTTCTCTCTCTCTCTCTCTCTCTCTCTCTCTCTCTCTCTCTCTCTCTCTCTCTCTCTCTCTTTTTTCTTCTTTTGGTAGGTCTAACTAATGGTTTGCCAATTTTACTTATTTTTTTTCAAAGAACCAACTCTTTAGTTTCATAAATTCTTTGTATTGTTCTTTTATTCTCTATTCTGTATTGTCTGATCTTTATTATTTCTTTTCTCCTACTGATTTTAGCTGTCATTTATTCTCATTTTTCTAAAACCTTGAGATGCAGTGTTAGGTTCTTTAAGTATGATCTCTCTGTTTTTTAATAATGGCACTGATTGTTGTAAACTTTCCACTTAGTACTGCTTTTACTGTATCTCACAGATAAGCATGTATGTTGTGCTTTCATTTTTTGTTTGATTGAAGAAATTTTTAAATTTTTCATTTAAATTCTTCATACAAAATGTATTGTTCCAAACAATAAAATGTTGGAGAGGATGTGGAGAAAAACACTTCTACGCTGTTGGTGGGAATATAAATTAGTACAACCTTTATAGAACTTAGTTTCTCAAAAGACTAGGAATAGATCCACCATATGACTTAGCTATACCACTTGTTAGTATTTATCCTAAAGAATTAAAGTCAACATAGTATAGCAGTACATGCATATCCATGTTTTATAGCAGCACAATTCACAATAGCCAAACTCTGGAACCAGCCTAGGTGTCCATAAGTGAATGAATGGGTAAAAAAAAATATATGCAGAATAAAGTTTTCCTCAGTCATAAAAGAGAATGAAATAGTGTCATTTGCAGGAAAATTGATGGAACTTGAGAATATTATATTAAGCAAAATAAGCCAAACTCAGAAACTAAAAGGTTGTATTTTTCTCTCATATGTAGACACTAGGGAGGAAAAAGGAGATCAATAGAGGATAGGGACCAGAGGGAGGAAAGAGAGAGGAGAAAAGAAAAACACTGGTGAAGAACATTGGTCAAATTTTGTTATATTATGTGCATGTAAAAATATGTAACAACAAATCTACTATATGTACAACCATAATGCACAAAAAATGGAGAAAGCATATTGTTCAATCTTTATGTGTTTGCATAATTTCTGTAGTTACTCTTGTTATTGATTTCTAGTTTCATTTCATTATAACCTAATGAGATGCAAAAAATTATTCATATTTTTCAAAATTTATCAAGTCTTACTTTGTGGCCTAATATATAATCTATTTGGAAAATCTTTCATGTGCTGATGAAAAGAATGTGTGTTCTGTCACTGTTGGATGCAATACTTTATAGGTGTCTATTAAGTCCATTTGATCTATGGTGTGATTTAACTGTGATGATTCCTTATTGAGAATTTGTGTCAGGCTTTTCTATTATGAGAGTGGGGTAAAATCACCCACTATTATTGTATTGGAGCCTATCTCCCTTTATAATAATAGTGTTTGATTCATAAAATTTGGTGCTTGAATATTTGATACATATGCATCTAAAATTATTAAATCTTCTTGATAGATTGTTCCTTTTATCGAAATGTAGTGAACTTCTTTGTCTCTTCTGACTAGTTTTGGCTTGAAGTCCTTTTTGTCTGATAAGAGTATAGCTATGACTGCTTCCTTTGGATTCCATTTGCTTGGAACATTGTATTCCCTATTTTCTCTTCAGTCTGTGTATGCCTTCACAGGCAGAAAATTGTTGGGTCTTGTTTTAGTCAGCTTTTTCGCTGCTGTGATTAAAAGAACTGACCAGAACAATTGTAGAGGAGGAAAAGTTTATTTGAGGGCTCATGGTTTCAGAGGTCTTAGTTCATAGAAGGCCGGCTCCATTCCTTTGGTCTCAAAGTAAGGCAGAACATCATGGTGGAAGAGCGTGGCAGAGAGAAGCAGCTCATGTGGTGATTAGGAAGCAGAGAGAAGGGTCTACTTGCCAGATCCAAATATATACCCTAAAGTCATGCCCCCAATTCACAATTCCTCCAGCCATATCCTACTATTTCAGTTACCACTCAGTTAATCCCTATCAGGGGATTAATTCACTGATTGGGTTAAGACTCTCACAACCCAATCATTTCTTCTCTGAACCTTCTTGCATTGTCTCACACATGAGCTTTCGGTGGACACCTCACATCTAAACCATAACAGGTCTTATATTTTTTGTTTTGTTTTTGTTTGTTTCTGCCCTGCTTTCTGCTCCTGATTAAACTGAAAACTGAACATTGAAAGGATACAGGAGGTTGGATATAATAAAATAAAGAAAAAATCCCCAGTCACTGCCATAGCCAGGCCAGAAGGTCTAGCCAGAGAGTTTCCTCCATGAGCATAGTAGCAGAGATAAGGGAATTAAAGAAACCCTCATTATTTGGGAGGCCCAAGGTGTGTCTGGGTATGGAGTGCTTAGAGACCAAGGACATTGCCCAACAAACCTAAAGGACGTACTGCATGATATCCATGTGTGCACTGATTTAAAATCTCCACACCAATCAGCATTCAGTGAAGAGCCTGCAGCCCACCTAAGCCTAAACCCTGCTTCCAAGAACTCTGCTACGGCATAACCTCTCTCACTCCACAATCCAGAGGGTGGAACATCACGCTCCAGAAGACCCCACATAAAACTGCTGAGAAAAGAAGCTGAGACTATTTTGAACTCCAGTAGAAAGAATTCTTAAACTTATCATCAAGATTATTTTCCTTTTTTAAAATTCTTTTTCACTGTTTAATTGGGACCTTAATGGTACATGAACATTTATACCATTTCTTCTTTTTTTCCTTCTCATCTCTAGCATTTATGAAACCAGTTAATTTACATGAATTAGTTTCCAAACCAGGATGTTTGATTAGTATATTTTAATTTATTTTGTATTCTTTTATTTTATTTTTAATTTTTAAAAAATTTTTGCTTTATATATATATATTTTTCCTACTTGTTTGCCTTGATTCTCTCTTCTGCAAGTAACCAATCTCTATTGTTGTCTCTTTTACTATTTCTTTCATCTTTTACTTCTGTCTTCTCTCCTTCTCCCTCATAATCATCACATCCTATATCACTTCTATTCTCTCCGTATTCACCATTTGCAAATATAAATCCTTTTGCAAACTTGCTGTTTTTATTATAGGCAATATCTGATCATATTATTTCTGTTAACAGTGATAATTAACATTGTAGATGTCATAGTGGTAACTATTTGTAAATTGTTTGCATTAGTTGTTGTTATTACTTTTCTCCCCCTAAGTAGTGAGGTATTACAAACCTTCAAGGATACTATAAGTCCACAGGGTAGAAACTCTACTGCCTCAGATCCAGACTGTTAGATGGATAGCAAAAGATAGCAAAAGATCACTTCAATAAAGAGATTCTGAAAAAAAAAAAAAAAGCCTCAAGAAGAAGGAAACAATAAACCAAATTAAAAATTCAATAGAAAGCATCACCAACAGATTAGACCACTTGGAAGATAGAGTTTCAGGTAATGAAGACAAAATACTTATCTAGAAAATAGAGTTGACCACAGAGAGAAGATGTTTAGAAACAATGAACAAAACTTCTAAGAATTATGGGATAACATGAAAAGACCAAATTTAAGATTTATTGGGATAGATGAAGATGTAGAGATACAAACCAAAGAAATGTACAATATTTTCAATGAAATAATATCAGAAAATTTCCCAAATCTAAAGAATGAAATGGAAATCAAATACAAGAGGCTTACAGGACCCCAAATGTGCAAGTCACACAGGACCCACATCAAGTCACATTATAATGAAAATGCCTAGCATACAGAATAAGGATAGAATTTTAAAGGCCATGAGAGGCAAATATCAGATTACATATGGGGGAAACCAATATGGTTCTCAGCTGATTTCTCAACCCAGACCCTCAAAGCTAGGAGGTCCTGGAATGACATATACCAAGCTCTGAAAGAAAATGAATGCCAAACCAAGAATCCTATATCCAGCAAAATTAAGCTTCAGATTTGAAGATGAAATAAAAATCTTCCATGATAATAAAAATTAAAAGTATTTGCAATTAGAAAGCCTGTACTTTTAAGAATATTCTCAACAAAATATTCCATGAAGTTTAAATGGAAAAAAAAGTGAAAAAAAAATCAGATAAAGAAACAAGGTAAATGCTCATAAATCCAATGCATTTTTATACGTAAGTGATGAATCTTCAGAAAGAGAAGTTAAGAAAACTACCCCATTCACAATAGCCTCAAAAAAAAAAAAAAAAAAAATACTTGGGAATCAATCTCACAAAAGAGGTGAAAGACCTCTACAATGAGAACTACAAAACACTAAAGAAAGAAATTAAAGAAAACCTTAGAAGATGGAAAGATCTCCCATGTTCTTGGATAGGCAGAATTAATATTGTCAAAATGGCCATACTACCAAAAGTGCTATGCAGATTCAATGCAATTCCAATTAAAATCCCAATGATGTACCTTACAGAAATAGAGCAAGCAATCATGAAATTCATCTGGAAGAATAAGAAATCCAGAAGAGCTAAAGCAATCCTTAGCAGAAAGAGCGAAGCAGGGGGTATCGCAATACCAGAACTTCAACTATACTACAAAGCAATAGTAACAAAAACAGCATGGTATTGGTACCAAAATAGACAGGTAGATCAATGGTACAGAATAGAGGACATGGACACAAACCCAAATAAATACAATTTTCTCATACTAGACAAAGGGGCCAAAAATATGCAATGGAGAAAAGATAGCCTCTTCAACAAATGGTGCTGGGAAAACTGGAAATCCATATGCAACAGAATGAAATTAAACACCTATCTCTCACCCTGCACAAAACTCAACTCAAAATGCATCAAGGACCTCAGAATCACACCAGAGACCCTTCATCTTATAGAAGAAAAAGTAGGTCCAAATCTTCAACATGTCAGCTTAGGATGAGACTTCCTTAACAGAACTCCCATAGCACAAGAAATAAAAGCAAGAATCAACATCTGGGATAGATTCAAACTAAAAAGCTTTCTCTCAGCAAAGGAAACTATCAGCAATGTGAAGAGAGAGCCTACAGAGTGGGAGAACATCTTTGCCACTCATACTTCAGATAGAGCGCTAATTTCCAGAATATATAAAGAACTCAAAAACACTACACCAAGAATACAAATAATCCAATCAACAAATGGGCTAAGGAAATGAACAGACACTTCACAGAAGAAGATGTACAAGCAATCAACAGATATATGAAAAAATGTTCAACATTTCTAGTAATAAGAGAAATGCAAATCAAAACTACCCTAAGATTCCATCTCACCCCAATTAGAATGGCGATTATCAAGAACACAAGCAACAATAGGTGTTGGCGAGGATGTGGGGAGAAAGGTACACTCATACATTGCTGGTGGGGTTGCAAATTAGTGCAGCCACTCTGGAAAGCAGTATGGAGATTCCTCAGAAAGCTTGGAATGGAACCACCATTTGACCCAGCTATCCCACTCCTTGGCCTATACCCAAAGGACTTAAAATCAGCATACTACAGAGATACAGCCACATCAATGTTCATAGCTGCTCAGTTCACAATAGCCAGATTGTGGAACCAACCTAGATGTCCTTCAGTTGATGAATGGATAAAGAAACTGTGGCATATATATACAATGGAATATTACTCAGCCATAAAGAATGATAAAATTATGGCATTTGCAGGCAAATGGATGAAATTGGAGAATATCATGCTAAGTAACATAAGCCAGTCTCAAAAAAACCAAAGAATGAATGATCTTACTGATGAGTGGATGATGACAAATAATGGAGGTTGGAAGGGGGGCAAGAATAGAGGAAGGAAGGACTGTATAGAGGGTAAAGAGGGGTGGGAGGGGTGGGGGGTAGAGAAAAAAATAACAGAATGAATCAAACAGCATTACCCTATGTAAATTTATGATTACACAAAAGGTATGCCTTTACTCCATGTACAAACAGAGAAACAACATGTATCCCATTTGTTTACAATAAAAAAAAAGAAACAAGGTAAGAACTAAGTAAAAAAAATAATAACAATAATAATACCAAAACCAAAAAACAGAAAAGAACAAATCACACACAACTATTTTATTCACCAGGCTGAAATAGTAGATCACCTGAAACCAGTTCTTAAAAGAAAGCACCTTCCACTTCCCTCCAAATGGTAGATCTTCTCACCAAAGAGAGTGCTCAGCAGATTTATGTCAAGGTCCCTTCCTTGGGCCCAGCGCAGCAGGTATACTGATCTAGTGTGGAGAAGAGGCTATTGAGTCTTGAAGATAGAAAAATGAAGGGGCTTCAGATAACCAGAGCAGTAAGCTCAGATTAACAGAACCCTTTCTAAGACTGCTCTCAGTTACAGACTATATACTTTGGGAAGTGCAGAGAACTTCTTCCTTAGAACCATCAGGCTATGTAATCCCATGTTTTGTTTAGACTATATGTTTGCAAGTTTCTGAATTCTCTGCTTGTGGAGCTCTCTAAAACTACCCCCCTTAACTTATTCTGGGGATACTTCCCTCTTCCTCCTGAGCCCCAAACACTTGATGCTGGGGAACTCTGTTTCTCTTACTACTCTAATACCCAGTATTTCTGAGTTTACCCTGGTAATTAACTCTAGTTTTGCACTCCAGTGCTTTCCTAGGAAACCAACTTCAATATATATACCTACACACCTGTTGTTTTGGTTCAATCTGGTGAAGAAGCAGGTGAGTGTTAGGTGCCTCTAATCTGCCATCTTCCAATCTCCAAAGAGTCTTCTAAAATCTGAATTCCACAACCTCATATACTCTATAATTCAAGTAACTATTCATTCAATTTATCCACACTACTAGATCTGATTATGTTCATATATTCTTCATACTCAAATTTTTTTATTTTTTAAATCAATGCAAATCCTCATATGAAACACATAAATGCTACAGGGTAACTGTGCAGGAGCATACAAGATACTTGATATGGTTTAAAAATAAATTAGGGATGTCTTGCCCAGGCAAATCTTCTCTGTTTAGAAAGTGTTGAGAGGTGTTTCTTAGTTACGTAAATGTAGAGGAAATTGGCCCAGCTGGGTGGATACTGTGTTCCAGAGGTGAAAAAGAAACTTTTGTTATTCCAGTAAGGTTTAGTGATTCAAGGAAACTGAAAGTAAGCAACGCTGTTGCTTGGGATTAAATGTATCTATTTACATAAAGAGTCCAAACAAGATACCAAAGGCCCAACTCTGTTCACAGGCCTCTGAACTAAGAAAACTCTCTCAGGTTCAACCAGAGTCCATAGTAAACTGGAAGGGAGGCTTAGTCTGGCTGGAGACTTACGTGTGAGAAGGAACGGGAAGCAGTTTTTTAGCATGGAGGAAATATTGCTTTGACCACAGAGGACAGCTGATTCTGGACATATTGACTAGGTGTAGAATCTGGCATTAAAAGTAGTGTTTAGAAAATAAGCATCACGCCTGGGAATATGTACCAAGAGAATTTTGTAAACCAACTGCCATCCATCTCTAATGGTACCTGGAAATTCTGGTGTTTGTAAATATGACCAGTCTGGCTGGCATGCTTAAACCATTGGGAAGGTCCTTAAGAAGAAGATTGTAGACTTCCTGACAGGTTGATCACTGGACAAACTAATTCAGCAAATAAGAGGACATGACTATCTGCCTTTAGTTCAGGAAATAACTAAATGCAGTCGTGCAAATTTGAAAACATCCTGTTTTCAAACTTAAGTTTTGTTTCTTACATGAATTCACTCTTCATTTCCCTGGCTTTGAGAAAGGATAAACTCAAATACCATCGAGTATGAGGCTGGTGAAACAATTACATCATATAATAAGGAGGGATGTGACTGAGAATAACTGGAGAATGCCTCCCTCTCCCAAGGAATCCAAATGCAATAATAAATTAAAATCTGAGCTGGTCTCGGTCTCTCTCTCTCTCTCTCTCTCTCTCTCTCTCTCTCTCTCTCTCTCTCTCTCCCATACACACACACACACACACACACACACCCCATAAGTCAACAGGCTAAATTTGTCTCTCAATTGTCACTTTGATACTCACAGAAGAATCTATTTTAAAGTATTCAAAATCTTTTCTGGGATGATAAAAATACTTCCCCAAGGTCTAGGAAGAATTTTAAAGGATCATATAAAGAGAACACTTTACTGAACCACAACTCAGGTCTGACCCAAAGAAGACTAAGACAAGTTTCCTTCCTCAATGAGCTCCCAGACTCATGCTCAAGAATGCTACTGCCATTCCTTTGTTTCTGGTCCACTTGAATGGTCAGGAATACAGTTCTGAAACATCATTGGATAAACTCACTTGTACCTCCTTTAAAACTGTGGTTAGTGTAATATTGATAGAACTTTTTTTCATTTTAAATTGAAAGTAATAATAGAAGTCCACTCGTATCTGTCTGCCTTTACCTCTGAAGGGGTTCAGGAAACACTACCCCAAAGTATTTTAAGCTGAAGGAATTTGAGAAAAACCACAGAAGCAGGAAGATCTGTCTGAACTTCCTCTCCCTTTTTCCCTGAAACAAGATGTGAAATCCAGGAAAGATTTTACTATCCCCTGAAGCAGGTCATAAGACCATTGAGTGAGAGGTACCTTCCCTATAGCGGAAGGAAAGGAACATCCGTACCTCAAAGACAAAGGACACAGAGGAAATAGGACTTGTTAAGTTTCCCCAGCTTATTACATTTACTTTATACCTGATTTGTACCATCATATTTCTCCATGACTGCCTATTTTTATTTGGCAGGGTGGGGTCCTGGGGATTGAAATCAAGCCAGCTGTCCACTCTTTATAATAACCTATTAATTAAAAAAATACTCTCAGGCTTAACTATTTCTTTGGGTCTTCTGCTTATGAAAACTCTTGTCTCATATAAAACTTACATTAAAATAGTTTGTATGATTTGCTCTTGTTAATCTGTCTTTTATTATAGTGGCCTCAACCGTAAACTTATAATGCTGTGCAACTCAGTGAGACCCTGTCTCTAAATAAAATACAAAATAGGACTGGGGATGTGGCTCAGTGGTCGAGTGTCCCCTGCCCCCTGCACTGCCCTTCACTTACCCACATCTCACCCTGCTAATGTCCCCTGTCACTTAAGCCCCTGGATACCCACAAACCCTAGCTTGCATCTCTGGCAGTGCCTTTTATACCCAACAAAGTTCCTGGCACAGCATATCCTTTTCATATCTCCAACCATGTGAACTGACTTCTGCTGACCTAAAATTCTGATTATTGGTCCTGAACTTGAACTTCATGAGTCTCTTGATATAGACTTGAATCTCTGCATGTTAAATCCATTTGACCCAGACTAGTTTCCTGGACTTGGCCTTTCCTTCCTTCTAGTCTGGTGTGACATTTGACTTTGATTTTCCTTTCCATAAGCTCAGTGCCCCTCATGCCCTTCTTTCCCCAAGAACAGATGTTTCTGCAGTAAGATGCAATTTCTTTTCTGCATTCTCAGCCCCTCTCACTCCCTCACTGTCCTGGTTCTTCTCGATCTGTCCCATCTACTCATCGGTCCCCTGATACTTTTGATTGCATCTTTCTGTAGAGCCGCTTTTAGAAAGGTAAGAAATTCAGAGTCTAAAAGTCAAACAGTAAAAGACACAAGTCATACACTAGAGATTTATGTTTTAGAAAGAACTGTTGTTGCTCAGGAAATGATATGCCAAAGTATGAGACTTCGGCTTGCTCCCTGCTTGGAACTAAATGAAAACCAAGGTCTCTCTGACCTCCTCTTGCCCTCCTGTCTCTCATTCCTCTTTCTTCCCCAAAGCATGCACAGAAATTTTCTCTGAATTTCCCTTCTCTACTTTGAAGCCAGGTCTTCCTTAAAGAATAAAATTGTGCCAGGTCCCCTCACCAGGAATCTTCACTGGAGGAAATTTACTCAAAGCACAAGAAAGAAGACCAAACGTTAACACCCCATTCAGACAGTCTATGTCACAGTCAAGTAGCAGTTCATCAGATTCCTTCGTTCTCTCCACAAAATAATTTACTCTCACTTAAGATGCCCACATGTCCCCTCCCCCTCTCCAAGGAAGAGAGCATATAAGCTCTTACATTTCATTGGATTGTTGGGTACCCACATTTTTTCCTTGTGATGTCCCTGTGCACATAATAAATGTGTACTCATTTTCTCCTGTTGACCAAATATCTGTTTATTTCATAGATGTACTTTATCAAAACTTCAGAAGATGATGGGAAAGTTCTCTTTATCCTACAAAACCTAATTTCCACCATAGTTTAAAAAAGTAATTGGAAGCTTTTGTCTATTGAATGAAAAAGTCCTTCCTATACCTAACTTATTCTTCCCACTCTGTTCCTCCATTTTTCATCCCCCAAATTATATGTTTTTCTCTCATCAAAGAAAATATTCATATGATCATATATATGATAGACCACTTTTGGATCACTTAATCATTTAATTCTAACTTAAAAAGTTAGAATTCCTCTAATGTTTATTTTCTGTGTGATTCCCATTGAGCTTTTCATTTCAGTTAATGAAATCTACCCTCTCTCTTGCAGCCATAGGACTTTGCTGACTACCTGTATGTTTGGTCTCACCAATACAAATGATCCTTTTCTTTCTCCCCAATAACTTCTCACTAAATTCCCAAGTAAGGCTCAGCAGACAACATTTCCTTTAGAAAAAAAAAAAAAAAAAAAAAACTTAAAGCATAAATAATCTAGTAAAACACTACCTACTTCTAAATCTGATTTCTAAACACACACATTTTAAATGTGGGAGAAATGAAAGAGATTCAAAATTTTCCTGTTATCCAGATTTCACATAGCTATCTTTTGGCAAAACTTTAGAATTACAACACTTTTGTAAATAAGAGCAAAGGTCCCTGAGAAGCCAGTCTACTGAGGCTTGTTATTCACTTTGACTTGATTGCTAGATTACGTAGTACATAGCAGTTTCGATTACTTAAAAAATGATAGATCTCTTAAAATCACAATCCATTCTTTAAACTAAGTGAATATGAATAGTACATGAATAGTGCTAGAAGCCCAGATAATTTCAATTTTTCACAAATCGACACCTTCCCTCCTCCTAAACTGGTGTTAAACATACTTTCCATGTGACCATTATTGTGTGATGACTTGGTTCTAAAGTCAAGGAAAAATCCCACAAGCAAACAAGGTGGTCTACCACGTGTATTCCCAAAGAGAAACACACTTTGAATTCCAATTTGGACTGAACCAAGCACGTCCATAAATCCAGAGTTATGAAACTCAACTCTGCTCTGTCATCAAAAAGAGAAGAGTGACAAAATAGTTAATTCCAGCAGTGGTGCTAGGAGACTGGGAGGAGTTAAGTGGAGGACTGGGTAGAGAAGACCACAGGATGCTGTCTGCTGGACCAATAAAATAAGGAAGTCCCCAACATCAGGGAGAGAAAGACACGCATAGCAGCTGCAAAAGGGAAGTGCATATGTTTATACAACAGATGGACGATGTTCATAAGCAAGAGAATGTAATCTGTTTGCCTTTAAACACTTGTCATGGAAAAGTTATATTTGGGAACTTTGCTAGGAACAGAGCTGCAATCCCTTGCTGTTGCCAGAAAAATGCCTTGTGGTTTGGCACCCTGGGAATTTGCCTGGCTTTTTGTGGTTGCCACCTCAAACCAGGAACCACCAAGTCAAAGTTAAATACGAGCCAAAATTAAATTACTTCTCTTCCTTGTTTATGTATTTCTCTGGAATGAAGACATTTTAGCACTTACAGTGCATTAATTTGGAGAATGGAATGTCACAGCAAGTCATAATGAAAATACAGGAACAATCTTGTATATTTTTCAATAATATACTATATTCAGTTAGGATAAAGCATAGGATCCCTAGTGACATAGCACTACAAATAGATACAAATGCCCTTAACTTAAATGTGAGTAGATATATGTGACAGAAATTTGTGAGCTGTGTTCAATAACTTCCAAAGAAAAATATTGAGATTTCTTCATACTAAAGCAAAAACAAAAAGCTGTCATTATAACTTGAAAACTGCCCTCTAGAAATAACCAAGGAAAAATGCATAGGGCTTTCAAAGGGAAGAGATTTGTGATCAAACATATCAATGTACACCAAAAAAGAAGGGTGAGGGAATATAAATGTTAAATGTTGAAGGCTTCAACCCAGGAATGAAGTATGTAGAAGTGCCAGAACAGTGGTTCTGAATATTTTTGGAATTGCTACCACAATCTCTAACTACACATTCTGCTTCTTGTCAATCTATCCTTCTGGAAGCATGCAACCCCTTCCACAACTGCTAGTTAACTATACTTGGATCATAACTTTGTGCAGATATGTGAAAAAACCAAAGTTTCAATTATAGCAGGCTTTAAC